>NW_005361048.1:661163-668031 GCF_000412655.1 Myotis brandtii
AAGCAAGCCTCATGTTCGCTTCAGCTGCCTGGCTGCCGGCCGCCATCTTGGTTGGCAGTTAATTTGCATATCTCGCTGATTAGCCAATGGGAAGGGTAGCGAAGTTACGGTTAATTACCATGTTTCTCTATTATTAGATAGGATAAGAACAGATGCCCGGACAGGTGGTCTTACAGAGTCCGTGCGGGAGTGAATCCCCAGGAGGTCAGCTTGCTCTCTTGGTGATTTGCCTCTTTTTCCTGATGTCGAAGGGCGCCTGACATTCTGATTTGCTTGCCGGCACTGTTGACCTTTTCCGATCAATTTGGCCAAAATGGCTCAATCTCCCAAGTTCCTCACCTTCAGGAAGACGCCCCATCGTGTTTTCTTTGCCTTGCCAACAATATATTTTTAAAATTCTCTTTTTGTTTCAACCAGTGGTTTTTAGATGACTAAAGGACAGCCTGTACTTGTTTTTATTTGCACCCTGCTCATCGGGTGTAAGGAAAAGGCTCTGGCTGCTTTAGGAGTTTATGCAGAGCAGTTTTCTAAGAGTCCTTACCTGCTCTCTCTCTCTCTGACACTTAGTAGATCGAACACCAAGCCACACTCATCTGTCCCCTTTTCACATTTGCCGAGAATGTAAGCAGGATCGGGACAGCATTGTAACTTATGCAATTACATGGGAAGTCCAGTAAGATTTCCTACATTCAGAGCCAACTGCTCATGAAACACTTCTCTGGTAACACCCCGGGCTCTTCTCTTCGTGGTTTGTTGGTTTGGGTGTTCGTTTTATTTAGGAAACATACAGTGCGTTCTGGCTCTGACACTCACGGACACTCAGGGCACCCCAGCACGTGGCAGGCACAGTCACTTTTTTCGTCCCTGGGGTTTGTGTGTGGCCTCCTGTTCCCAAATCCTCTAGAAAAGCTGCGTGAGGCTTAAGGCTTGGTGCTGGAAAGAGGGCAGCGAGCCGAAGTTCAAAAGAGGTCAGAGCTGTGACTTATAAACTTAATAAAATAGGTGGATGCAAGAGAGAAGTTTATCTAAATCCCAGAGGCATTAAGATTTCCATCAAATGCAGTAGTTAAAGCTCTTTACCAGTGTCTTTCCCATTGGTTATTACTCTATCTCTGCTGCATAACTGCTTTCTGGTGGGAGGACCTGAAGCCTGTGAGGAGGGGAGCCTGTGATCCAGGCCTGGGGAGCAGTGTGGGGGTGTCCTAGACATACACGTGGGCATCCACACGAAGTCGCTCCACTTGGGGATTACTAATGCACAGCTTTTCAGAAGGGCCTCCTTTTGCACATGATTAAATTAACATTTTTACAACTGGGACATATTAGATTCATTTTTAAAAATTAGAGCTACAGAGGACCTTACACACTACTTAGTTTAATAAATTTATTTTATATAAGAAATAGGCCTGGACAAGTTTTGTTTTTTTCCAGTTTAGACCTTCCTTCCTTCCTTCCTTCCTTCCTTCCTTCCTTCCTTCCTTCCTTCCTTCCTTCCTTCCTTCCTTCCTTCCTTCCTTCCTTCCTTCCTTCCTTCCTTCCTTCCTTCCTTCCTTCCTTCCTTCCTTCCTTCCTTCCTTCCTTCCTTCCTTCCTTCCTTCCTTCCTTCCTTCCTTCCTTCCTTCCTTCCTTCCTTCCTTCCTTCCTTCCTTCCTTCCTTCCTTCCTTCCTTCCTTCCTTCCTTCCTTCCTTCCTTAAAGACCATACAGTACAAAGAATTTAGCTCCCTGTTGACTTCAGGGTAATGTTCTGAGTAATGAAACTCAGAATGCTTCATAAATTGCAAATCATATGCCATCAGATATTCGAACATGCAAGGGTTTGAATCCTCTTTGGGATGCAGAACCCAGGAGGTCACATGATTCCACTGCATTTTTCTATCAGTTATTATTGCCGATGAAGCAAATTAGAGAAGGTCAATGAAGCTGTCATACTTTCTAGGGAACTTCCCAGGTATCCATGTGTCTTCTTTAATCCTTTATGTAGGATTCTGCACTTGAGGTAGTTTTAAAAACTACAGAATCCTTTCTATACTTTTCTTACATTAAATTAGTTTATTGAGCTATTAGTTTTTTAGTTATTTGATCATTTTATATTCTAAGAACAAAGTTTGTTAAAACCATTTCAAATACCCTGATTCAATTTTAAATTCCAGCGTCTTCATTACTCAAAGTGTCTGCTCAACTATATTTGGGAAATAAGTCAGTGTATGTATGGGAAGCATACATATATCATTACACTAATGCAGGTGTATTATCTTGTATGTTAATGTTGACCTCCCGTAAATTTTCTCACGTATCTTTGTCCCAAAACTCAGCGAGGTATATGTCATCACTATCACTACTTACGACTAAAAATTACACTGGAGGAATGCAGTTCCCCACGGTTGCTCCGGCTCTCTGTCTGTATCAATGCCAGTTTGGGGATGTAGAGGGAGGTGGGTGTAGAGCAGGATTCTTAGACCTCTAAGGGCATCCTGACCCTGCCCACCAGTCTGCAGCCCGGGCTTTGTGTGGCTCCCGCTCTGCTTGTGTCTGTTTGTCCGCCCACCTTAAAGGGTACCTGCCTTAAGGAGCCCCTCCTGGAGCAGATCTCAGCCCATAAAGCCGAGTCCCTTTCCTTACTCTCTCTGGAGACAACATATGCCAGGACTCCATTGTAGATCCCACCCATTGCAGTGGCCCCCACATGTCTCCGAATATGGCTCTACCATTTTGTATCACGCTGTAGAACTGAAACATCTTGGGCTTTTCATTACTCTGAGCCCCCAAAGATACCTAGTTATGTACTGGGAATGGGGTAACCACTCAATAAGTAATCCATATGCGGCTGGACGTAGCATGGCAAAAAGGTTGGTTTCAGGGAAGGAGAGAGCCTTCTAATGAGGTGCCTGCTAACACAATAGGAATGCTTCCTGAGAAACATAAGTAAGGTGTGGCCGAATGGAGCAGGAATCACAGGAATTAACATTGCAACTTGAAATGTTTTCGGACGGCCTGGTGAACACAGTTTTAGCATCAGATAGAGAAAATCACAATACGATGTGATAGGAACCAAGGGGGTAGGCTGGGAGGGGACGAAGAACGTCTCACATTTTGTTCTTTGGACACGGCTGCTTTTCACCGTTCAGTGTGAAAAGGCGTCAGCTTTTAGGTTTCTGGCAAAGCAATTACAGGGAGACACATGCCGGGAGCTGACCCGCCACTTGCCCCTGTAGTTGTCATAGCAGCAGGCTGACTGCACAGCTTGTCACCAGTGCGACCCCAGCTGTGGGGGAAGTTCCGCCCTAAATGCAACATATGGAACATTAATATTCAAGTTTGTATGCTGTTCCTTAGTGGTGGCCGTCCTTCTCCTCTATTCTGCGCTTATCTGATGTTTCAGAACTCGTTCCATGAGAAGTCCAGGTTTAAAGGCACGGACCATAGGTAGATACTGTGCATCTAGGCTCTTGTTCCTTGGGGAGAAGCTATTTTAAAGTGTTACTGAGGAGAGAAAGGTTGGGGTGCTGTAAGCTGGGTGTAGTTTTTCTTTTCTTTTTTAAGCTATGTGTGCTGTGTCTGTACTCAGCAAATAAATGACTTATACTTATTTACTCTTTACTTATTCACAAACATATACATGTGCCTGCTATGTCTATGTCTTATACACAAAAGAGAACTCTTAAAAGCTATGTATAGCCCTGACCAGTTTGGCTCAGCGGATAGAGCGTCGGCCTGCGGACTTAAGGGTCCCAGGTTCGATTCCGGTCAAGGGCATGTACCTTGGTTGCGGGCACATCCCCAGTGGGAAGTGTGCAGGAGGCAGCTGATCGATGTTTCTCTCTCATCGATGTTTCTAACTCTCTATCCCTCTCCCTTCCTCTCTGTAAAAAATCAATAAAATATATATTTTTTTAAAAAGCTATGTATAAAAAGGTCTACATGCCTTGGCCAGTTTTTCCCAGTGATTAGAGCATTGGCCCACAGACCAAAGGGTCCTGGGTTTGATTTCTGGCCAATGGCACATACTTGGTGGCAGGTTCAATCCCTGGCCCTGGTTGGGGCACGTATGGAAACAATCAATCTATGTGTCTCTCTAATGTAGATGTTTCTCTCTCTCTCCCCCTCCTCCCTCTCTTCCACTTTCACACACACAAAAAAAAATCAATGGAAAAAATATCCTCAGGTGAGGATTAAAAGAAAATAATGATAAAAAAGGTGTGCATATATATAAATACATTATCCTATATAATAAAAGGCTAATATGCAAATTGTCCCCTTGACTGGGAGCTCCACCTGGAGTTTGACCAGGGGGCGGGGCCAGCCCCAGCCCCTCCCCTGGCTGGCCCTGCCCCCGATTGCCCCTCCCATCTCAATCGGGGATGGGGCTGGCCAGCCAACCACCTGTGACTTCTCCCCCACCCCAGCTGGCCTGGCCCAATTGGCCCAATGCGGAGGACTGGCCGGAACCCACCTGTGCACAAATTTGTGCACCAGGCCTCTAGTTTCCACATAAACTAGAGAGTATCAATATGTTACAAAAGGAAGCTTTGGGATCATTGCTGGGGTACTCATTTGTGGTTTTGAAATGGTGCTTTTGGTTTAGTAGGCTAAATTTCACACTAATGTGGACATGTCCTCCCCAAACTGAAGTCTTAATAGCAACATGAAATAATATATCATTATGAGTCATGTTTTATAAACAGAGCAACATTAAATAGCATATCATTATGTAGTCATATCTTGTAAGCAGTTACAAATATTAATGCATGCACAATCTAAACATTCAGATAAACTGTTGACAACTGCCTAATTTTTAGCAAGGAAAAAAGTGAGTTCTGTTCCAGTGATAAGTAAGATGCATGCCAATCTTGGATGATTTTACCTAAAACAACAAAAAAATTAAAATCCTAATACTATGATCAACAGAGACCCTGTATATTCTAAATCATAATCTTAAAGAATTTCTAAATGTTTACTAAACCTTATGGAATTCTGGAGCAGGCATCAGGTAAGGGTTATAAGATGTGGGTGTTAGTATATCCATATCCTTGAGGGTATTTTTTTCTCCCCCTTTGTTTCTTGGTCAACATGTATTGTTACCTTTAGGGGAAAGCAAAAAATTGCATCTTTTTTTTTTTAGCTAATGAAAATATAAATAATGCTACTGACAAAGAAAAAATAGAAGTATAATCAAAGTAGTAATATTTTGTTTTTGCTTAAAGCTTAAGGAAAATTAATATATTGACTCTATAGCAATTTCAAACCAGCATTTCATATTACAAAAAAATGCATATATAATAAACAATTCATGATAAACTAAATTTAAGATTGAGAATTTAAATTGCTTTAGGAGACTTTTAAAAAAACTCAGAAGCACAATTTGTGTGGACACGATAATATGTAAAATTTAGTGTATTATTATAGTGTATTATTATATTAACTTACTAGAGGCCTGATGCACGAAATTCGTGCAAGAGTAGGCCTTCCTTCTCCCGGCTGCCGGCACCGGCTTCCCTCTGGCACCCAGGACCAGGGCTTTCCTCCAGCCGCTGGCAGGCACCCGGGACCCTGGCTTCCCTTGCAGCCATGGCTTCCTCCGGAAGGTTGTCCGGAAGAATGTCTGGAAGGATGTCCAGTCTAATTAGCATATTACGCTTTTATTGTTATAGATCTTTAAGAATGTTTAAAAACAGAAAATACGTTCACCTGAATGGCACAGAAATTGAGACTACACCCAATCTAATCTAAGTCCATGCACTGTATATGAAGAGACACTTCTATATAGTTCCTGCAACAGGCATAGTATACCCATCCCAAAAGAGAGAAATGGGATTTTAAAAAAAAAAAAAAGGTTGAGAGGTACCAACAAGTCCAAAGCCCAGAAGGATACATTCCATTCGATTTCAAGCCTGAGAATCATTATCTGTGGCCCCAACTCTGTCCTCCCTGCCGCCCTGGGCCCTCCCTGCCCAAGGACATCTGGTCGGCTGGCCTCGGTCAGCTCTGCCCTCTCTCTCCGCATCTCCAGCTGTGCCAGGGGTCATTCTTCTCTCATTCCGTCCCCTTCAGTCTCTTTCCGTTCAGCCTGCCTGTCTTCAGCTGGTATGAAGCCCTCAGCACCTGTCAGTCTCCCTCAGAGGCTGAGGGACTGGGCTGCTTGACTTGAGGACCGCTCACACCTCCTTCCTGGGTAGCCTCTCTGTCACCAGCCCCTGCTGAGATGGCTGGGCGGACCCGCGGCGTCACGCACCTAATCTCCTTAGCTAGCCGAGGATTGTCCAGCACACCCTGTTTTCCAAGCAAGCTTTCTGGAAAATCTCCCTGGTCGTCAAGTGCTGGTTCCTGTGTGTTAAGAAATCCAACTCGTAACTTGAGCTAACTTCCAATTTTAATTTTCCATTTTTTGAAGAATGTGTATATGGCTTTATGCCCATGAGTTACACCTAGTAGGAATTTACCAACAGAATTATTGAAGACTTAGCATTTAAAGTGTATTATTTGCAAAATATATAACCGCTTTCAACAATTTTTAAATGGAAATAACATAAATTATCTTTGAGTTTTATTTATTTATTTTATTAAGTTGATTGGGGTGACATAGATCAACATGAACCTACAGGTTTCAGGTGTGGGTTTCTGTGTTACCAGATCTGTACATTGTACCCTGTGCTGAACACCCAAAGTCACATCTCCTCCTGCCACCATATATGAGGGCCCACTTTCCTCTGGTAACTTTGAGTTTTATTTAGAGACTTGAAGTAGGGTCAATGTTTCTACTCATTTTTTTAATTACATGAATTAAGCATTTTTTATCATCAGGAGACTGGAATAGTGTCTCTCTCTCTCTCTCTCTCTCTCTCTCTCTCTCTCTCTCTCCCCCCCCCCCC
>NW_005361048.1:668473-714693 GCF_000412655.1 Myotis brandtii
AGTGCTGTGTGTAAAGTACCTCCACACCCCACACCACGCAATCCATGCTTTCTACAAAACCTTACTCTTTTGCGTTTTCCTAAATATTTTTAGTTGTGACGTTAAGTATAAGATGGGGATATTATGTAGATTTAATTTTTTCTGCTTGAGAGAGAGAGAGAGAGCTCTTACAGACCCCTTGGTTATGCATTGCAGTCCTGCGCACAGCTCCTAATGGGGGCCGTCTGTGATTAGACTTGTAATAAGTGCTTTTTAATGATGGGTAGGAAACCAGTTAATGATGAGCTGCTTCTTGAAAAGTACTGTCCATTCATTCGCTATCAAGTGCTGACCGCGCTTTAAATGTGTCTACCCTGTTCTGAAATCAAATCGAATGAACACGCGTTTGTGCATCTGTCTTTTGTTTCCCTTATGGCCTTCCTCTGAATCTGAGAGCACTGGCACATTTGCAGCGATCTATTCACTATCCAGAGGCCTTCAGCAAGGCCGCTTCTGAAAAGTTTATGCACCTTAAAATGAAGGCAAGCACATCAGCATCCCGAATTCACCCCCAGACAAGACTGGGGCTGCTGGACACTAATTCCTTCCCTTCGTCCCTTTCTGAGCAGCCCTCTCAGGACCAGGAGAGGGGCTGCCACTCTGTCTTTGTGACATGCCAGGGCCTCGTGTTCTTCCAACCCCAGATGTGAGGTAAACGTAGTGGGTGCTTTTGTATCAAGTAACTCGAGAGCTCCTGTTCATGAAGCCCAGATGAGGACCCTGGGGCTGGGCCACAGCTGTGGCCACAAGCTCCCATGTGAAGATGAGTCACACTCATTAGGTCTTTGGTTATTTCCAGGAATAGTTGTCACGACTTGCTTCAGCAAGCCAGAAAAGCACTGCTCCAGTATTTCTGAAAAGAAGCAAAAAGAAAAAGAATTGAATCATGCATTTCTCAGTGCACTAACCCCAAGTCTATCAAAAGAGTACAGTGGGGGTGACCCATGGGCGGTGGACTGCAGAAGTGTTTTGTTTGGCCTGGACGTTGCTGTAAAACGTTTGCCTCTGAACGCTTCTCAGTGGTGCGTGTGCTCTTGAGTTCACCACTGTCCCCAGTACTTCCTGCTGTCCTATCCCAGGATCTCTTCACTCATGTATAATCCTCGCCTGGCCCCTAGAGGCAGCTGAGTTTGGCATCTGAAGTGTAGCAAGACTGATTTACTGTATCCTTAGAGTCTTTTATCACCTGAACATACTTGCCAAATTTGTGCTTTAAAAATTAAAGCTTTGCTAATCCTTGGAAAAAATGATTGGGGTGAGAAATAAGATAGTGTTTAGATGTTTTGCCCATTTCCACTTACACGAATGCACAGATACTGCCTCCTCTACACATTTTTATAGTACACTAGAAAATTATGTGAATGCAACAGGAATAAGGAACCTATTTAAATGGGACTCTTTCCTGTATTTTAGCCTGGAAAAATCTGTTTTTGCCCTTGAGAGGAAACTTGCTATATTAGAAATAATACATATATTAGTAAGAACATGTGAAGAATATATGAATACTAGAGGCCGGATGCATGAAATTTGTGCAGGAGTAGCCCTTCCTTCCCTCGGCTGCCAGCACCGGCTTCCCTCTGGCACCCGGACCCGGGCTTCCCTCCGGCCACCAGCAGGCACCTGGGGCTTCATCTGGAAGGTTGTCCGGAAGGATGTCCAGTCTAATTAGCATATTACGCTTTTATTATTATAGATAAATCAAACTCAATTAGGAACTTTGGTACAAAACATGAAATGAAAACAATTGAGCAAAATCATTTCTTTACCTCTTGGCATGTGTCCATCTGTATTCAGATGGAACGGAATTGCCTGTGACTTGGGGGAGCTCAGAGGGAAAGAGCCTCAGGGTCCCCAAGTAGGTAAACACATTTATGTCCGGTCGTAGCCAAGATGTGTTTAGTTTGTAGATGGGCCAGAGCCTCTAAGTTGGGATGATAAGATATTTATTAGGCAAAAAATTAACTAGTTAATTAGTCTCTGAAAGTGAAGGGTGCCTGGGACTCAGCACCCTGAAAGCCCACGGCTCATGGGACACTTGAAAGCAGTGGGTGGGAAGGCAGCCTCCAGCAAGCACCCGCGGGCACACAGCTGACAAACACACTGTGGAACCAGGGCCTCACTGTGACGTTAGTCTTCTATGGAATTTAAGAGGCTCAGACCGTTTCTCTTTTCTCGGTGGTGGTGTTAAATACTCTCCCCATGTAACGTTTCACTCTACCGTCCTCAAAAAGCTTTACAAAGATCAATATGAGCCTATTGGGATGGATTCTGCAGGGCAGACAGAACTGTGTCCCTTTGTTAGCCCAAAGGCACAAGGACAGAAAAGGAGTGGAGAGTGAGCCCCCACATTTAACTGCAGCTGTGGGTGCGCCCCTGACCGGAAACAGGGTGTCTCACAAGCTGCTCCCGGGGTCACACGCAGGACTGTGCCCTCATTCCCGTGGGAAGGCTCACAGAGGCAGAGCAGGAGGAAGGTTTAGCTCATTTGCATAATGTAGGCCCCTGGAAATTAAAAGTATTAATCACCTTGCTAATTCTGTATGGAAATGAAACACTGCTGGTCAGCAAACCCAGCTTCCTGCACGGTGCCTGGGCTGAAACTAGCAGCCAGGCCTCCCACGGGGAGTTCTGAGTGAAGATGATGCTGAATTCATAGGGAGATATCCCGGGCCATTTCATTGTCTTGCACTTTTCTTCATTTTAATTTTAAAGGCTGTTTTAGGATAAAAACAGCCCTGCCTTCATAATAACTGAATGGTGTTTGTAATTGAAGCTATAGTTTAGTGCGGTTAGCAAATTTTACAAGATTAAGAAACAAGTTTGAGTTTCTGCTTATAAACATCTGAAGATATACTTAAAAACATATATTTACTGTGGATGCAAAAAATATCAATATTTAGCATCCATTATAGTATTTTGTATGAAGGAAACATGAAAACAGGGTACTTTTATTTGAATATTTCTCAATTCTGTTGCCACAGAAAAGCATTGGGTATTAAAACAGTATCACTGGTTAGACCAAGTTATGTGAATGCTTCCATGACATAATTAAAGCAAACCCTGGGGATCACTGAGGTCTTTGGATATGAGAAATGTTTCATGACAGAATGGATTTCTGTGCTCTGTTTACACACACACACACACACACACACACACACGTCACCGAGGTCTTTGGATATGAGAAATGTTTCAGGACAAGTGTAGAATGGATTTCTGTGCTCCGTTTACACACACACACACACACACACACACACACACACACACACACGCACACCTAAATCTTCACATGATTGCCTCTTTCTTATCATTCCATTTTTGGCTAATTGGCTCATATATATTTCTCAGCAAGGCCTTCCCTCTTGGACATCCATCTCTAATCATTTTTTTTATATCATCCTGTATTATTTTATTAATGGTTATCACTGTCTGAACTTATATTTTTTCACTTCTTCCTCTCCTCTCGTCTGTCTCCTGTTGCATGCCTCTAGGCCCCTGGAGGGCAGGGATCCCGTCTGTTTTATCTGACAATAGATTCTCAGCACCCGCTGTGTACAGCCTAGCGAACAGAAGACATTTGATAGAACATTGTTTAGACAACTCGCTAACCAGTAACAGTGATTGAATAAGACTTTGTCCTGGGTTGTGCATGGGAGATCATGACAAGGGGGCCTGTTGAATATGACACAGGCCTCCAGCTCAGGAGACTGTATCGATGAAGGTATCATGAATCGAGATCAAGAATTCAGGAGGCAGAGCAAATTATGGCTGAGAAGTGAGAATGTGAGAAGATCAAGTGTTCAATTTGACATGCTGAGTGGGAAGCCCCTATGCGGCATGTAGTGTTTATGTCCGGTAAAGAGCTGAAAATGTGGACCCGGGGACAGGTCTTCATTATAGATGTGGGTTTAGATTTCGAGGTCTTTAGTGCAGAAGGGGGTCGAGGAAGACCTAAACGGGATGAGATCTTGCTGGGAAAGGAAGAGACTCGGAGAGAATCAGAATGGAAGGAAAAGAGAAACTTAGTCAGACTGATTCTACCAAAATTTATCCTGGAGTCGACGGCCATTATATAATCAGCATCTACAGGAAGGGAGCCACTAATCTGCAAACACAGGTGATGCTCAAGAACATGAGTGTGTTTACTTGTGCGTATTTTTGATAAGTCAGAGAACTTCTTAAAATTAATGACTTCCTGAATAACAAACGAACTTCTCGTTGTAGAGGCAAACAATTATAAACTTTATATCTGATCTATGAAGAAATATGCCAACAGTGGTATTTCTCTTTCTACATACCCTACCCCCACAGTCACCATGCTAAACAGGGGCACTTCACATAACTAAGTTGTGAGTAACAGAAGCAGGACTGGTGAGGGGAGCATTTTTAACAGCAGAGCGTTTACGTCTATGTGCATGTAACACCCACATGTGGTCAGGCATAAGCAATGTGTTTTAAATTCATCGCTAGGTTATTTATTGTTAGATTACTTCACGTTGTCTGATGCACGTTCCCTTTAAAACTTAATTTCACATTAATGTAAAAGCATTATCACTCTGCAGTTCGGGCCTCACCATTTTTTATGGCTTTTCTAATTACCTTAATTTGACTATTTCATAATTAATATACTTGGAAACTCGGAATGGATGGAAAACTCAGAATGCCCAGTTTAAACCAAATTAGAATAATCTGTAAGCTTTTATTCCAACGTGTAGGAATTCAGATCTCAGTTATATGGCGCCTGCAAGGTGTACAGTTCAGATGGACTTACGTTTGCTGAACGATTGATCATCATGGTCATCAAAAGGAGCCGAAGGAGCCCACTGTGTGGTGTGACCGTGGGGAGGGGTCGTTCATTCTGCTCCGGCGACCATGCCGGCTCACCTGTTTCTCATTCTGAAACCATCTATGATTCCCTCCCAACATCGGCGTTGAAACAGCGTCGTTAGTCAAGTATCTCGACTTGCTCAAAAGGAAATGAAAAAGGACAAAAATAGCCATGACCAACTTTTTTTTAAACTTTAATTATATTTTTCAAGTGTCTGTCGGCCAGTTCAGCCTAATCTTCTTTAAGTCCGAAGTGGAAACTCGCAAGACCATACTCAGAAGTGTCATCGGATAGATGGGTGGGACTTCTCCGCTGCCAGTGGGGTGAGGTTCTTGGGTTACCGCTGAAATCAGCATTTCTGGAGGCCCTCCCGGGAGGATGAGATGGGGTAGAAAGCTTTATTTATGTGGAATTACACCCCTACATTGGCAAAGTCCCATTTCCCTTAACCCAGTCCTGGAAGTGCTGCAGCTGGCAATTCAGCGGGGCCGGAAGCAGAGCCAATGTCCAGAGTGGCCCTCCCACGGGGAGCTGGTCGGGCAGAGCATCAGGCTAGTTCCCGCCCAGCAGTCCAGTGTGCGGGTCCACCAGGCTCTGAGCCATGTGGGCAGATGCAGGGGAGCCTTGGGAGGTGCCCCCCACAACAGGGGTCCCAAGAGAACCAAGAGAGCTTATGTGTCTCAAATCTCTGAGCTTGCGGTGGCCACACCTACTTTGTCCACTGACCTGCTCCCAGGTGTGACTTACAGGAAAGTACCTCCACAGCACCACCCAGACTTTCCTGGGCATGCTTGTAAATTGCAGCTTTCTGGCAACGCTGCACCGATGGCACGTCTATAAAATCTGGCATTCCCTTTGCTCCTTTCCTCTTATTAATAACTAGGTTATTACATCCGCATCATTGGATTCAGGGTAACTGACATCTGGAGTAAATAAATAGGATCTGAGAAGTCACTTTTAAAGTACTCGCCCTGAGTTTTGTTGACTTACGCTTCTATAGCAATCTGTGGCAATGTATCCAACCTTCATTTTAACATAAATTGTAGCCTAATCTTGTGCTTTGGGAAAACATAGCCATGGACGTGAAAAGAAAGTCAGTTTGTTTCTCTTATTTTATCTTTTAAAGTGGCATGCATTATTTTTACTTGATTTGAATGAAACTGTTAGTCAAAACAGGTTAATACCTGTGAGTTTAGTTGAGCATTAATCAATAATATAGACATATTATGTGGACAACATAAATTAAACATGTAGCTTTGTTATCAGAGTCATGACCCAGCAGAAACTAATTAAATCCCTTTATAAAGCCCCTTTATGGATCACAGATTTGATTACATTGTAGATAAAATAATGTACCTCTTGCTGCCCAGCATCATACTCTAGATAACCATTGTGTGGGTATTAGCCTTAATCTGCTGACATCACCATGTTAATAGGATCTTTATGTAACAGCTAATGGTGAACTGCTCTAAAAAGTCTTATCAACCTCCACTATGCCTCTCAAAGTTTAACATACAAAGCATTTTTTCTGAATTTTTAGTACAGCTGCAATGTTTTATGGCTAAAGATATATGGCTATAACTCTCATGGTTAGAATCTTGCTTGGAGGGAATTTACTAATTGTTAGAATGTAATGGTGTTGGCACTGTTTAGACTCCGCATCTTCAATAGGATATTTGGCTCAAGGTATTTTATCTGTAGCAAGCATGTCAAACAAGGCATGTGGCCCGCTGGTGCAAGTTTGACATGCTTGATCTATAGCAATCTGAAAACTAAAGAACTAATGTATATACAGTCAAATTATTTTTCTCTCATCGGTTACCTTTTATTCCCTATGTGGTTTTCTTGCATATTTTCATAAAAATAATTGTATACCAAAGAAGAGAGATAGGAATTTCAAATAGGTGCCCTGCTTCTTCTTTGTTTGGTTGGTTGGTTTTTGTGTTATGTATTTTTTTTTTTAGGCCCTCTAGAGCAGTGATGGCGAACCTATGACACGCGTGTCAGAGGTGACACGCGAACTCATTTTTTTGGTTGATTTTTCTTTGTTAAATGGCATTTAAATATATAAAATAAATATCAACAATATAAGTCTTTGTTTTACTATGGTTGCAAATATCAAAAAATTTCTATATGTGACACGGCACCAGAGTTAAGTTAGGGTTTTTCAAAATGCTGACATGCCGAGCTCAAAAGGTTCGCCATCACTGCTCTAGAGGATAGATTAGAGATTTAGCAAGAAAGACCTTTTGTCAATCTGAAATTTAGGTTAGTAAGGACGTGAAACAGGAAAATACCATATTTCCATATTTCCCGTTACTTTCTTTGAAAGCCATTTCTAAGGCTGCTTTATCTAAATAATACATTTTTATTTCACACAAAAAGTACAAAAAATGATTAAAAAAAACTTTTAAGAAAAAATGTAGTTTGTTTTTAATATTACATACATGTGCTAAAATTCTGAAAAGAAGACTAAAAATTAAATGACAAAATATCCCGGTAGGATAGAACACGTACACTAATGAGAAACTTGCTGCTCGCTGGTGCACATACAGGGCAACTCAGGCGGCTCCGAAAACTACAGTGGCCAGGTTTTATTTTTCAGTTTAGAGGATGGAGCACGCGAGAGGAAGTGACGGAAACTGGTGGGCGAGATTGATCTCAAACTCTGAGGAGCTTTGGATGTCAGGAACGTTGGGTTTTCATCTCCAGGGGAGAAAAGAGATCTAAGATTTTAAAGAGACACCAACATGATAAGTGATGGATTTGAGAGGAGACAGACAAGAGGTGAAGGCGTGAACACAGGTCAGAGGTCATCAGGGTCAGCGAGGGGGAGCCTCTGGAGCCGGAGCCACGGGTGAGCCAGGAGAGGGGCCAGCGCCTGCCAGGGAGGCCGCTTCCGAGATGGAGCTGAGAGGACGCGGGTGTCCAGAGCGAGAGAGGAGAAACCTTGGCATGACGTGATGGCCGGGACCAGAAACGCTGGTGCCAGAACAGGTGTTGTTTTGCCTTTTAGTTAAACATTTTGCAACGGGTATCTGGAAGAAAGAGAAGATACGTTCAGTTTCAAAATGTTAAACTTGACACGGCTGAGCAATAGGAAATTCAGGCACGAGCAGCAGAGGGAAGGCTGGGAGTGGAAGGAGGAATCGGGAGGAACGGATGTGCAGTTACTACCAGAAACCGTGCAGGCCAGAATCGCCAAGAGAGAATGTTGTGAAGGGGATTCAAACATGATTTCAGGACTTTTTACAAAAACCAGTACAGCCCAATGGCAAATAGAGGGGTGGTTTCAAAGATGTTTTAAACTTTTCTAAATGTAGATTTTTAAAAAAACCACTATATATATATGATTAGAAGAACATTTCTTATACCTAAAATACAGGGTGGGGAGAAAGTAGGTTTACAGTTGTGAATACACAAAACACAGAGAAAAAACCCCAATATATATATATATGATTAGAAGAACATATTTCTTATACCTAAAATACAGGGTGGGGGAAAAGTAGGTTTACAGTTGTGAATACACAAAACACAGAGTTTATTCTTGTATTATCATTTATTAATTGTTGTGTTTTCCATGCGAACAACTGTAAACCCCTTTTCACCCTGTATATTAAAGTTTAATGTTAAAGATACCAATTTGGCATTGCTGTATTAAAATGGAAAGACTTTATTAAAATTGAAAGAATGTATCGGGGTGACACTGGTTGACAAAATTATACAAGTTTCAGGTACACGGTTCCACAACACATCTGTACACTATTGTGCGTTCACCACACCCAGTCAGGCCTCCTTCCAACTCCATTTATCCCCCCTCTACCCTCGTCTGCCTCCCCCAACACTCTCCCTCCAGCAGTCACCACACTGTTGTTTGTGTCCATGAGTTTCTTGTTTCTTTTTCTTTTCCTCAATCTCTCCAAACCACAAAAAGGGTTTGAAGGTTAATGAAAATGAAAAAAAGGAAGCGCGCACATTTATTTTGAATATTCTCAGATCATATGCTGGTAACTTACGACTTGAGATAAGTAAGCTTCTGAGGAATCCTCTGATTGTCGTCAAAATTTCCACTTCTCTAGTTTCCACAGTGATGTTCCGTTTGAGGGAAGCGTGTGGGGCAGGGAGGGGATATCTGACTTCCCTTTGATGTCAGTATTAAATAAAACTGAAAGCTTTTTCTGAGGGGAAAATACTATGATGTGCATATAAAATTATTTCCAAAAGGTTTATATCTGTAATCAGATTTTAGAACCTCAAAGAAGCCGTACTTTTAAATTTTCATTTTGGTTATATCAACAAAGGAACTCAAAATTGCATGTTATAGACCTATAGAAAAAGACATTTACTTTTTAAATTAGATTTTTTTTTGGTCAATAGCTAAATGGCAGAGTATTACATTTAAAATGGCAATTTAAAGGTGCTAAGTCTCTACTTTTATTTTTTAATAATAAAACGTTATGCCCCCCAGGAAGAAAGTCAGAGTAGATAACTTTGCAGTGTACATGGTGACTTCTTGCCAGCCATTCTTTTACACATATTTGAGTTGGAGACCCTACTTATTTTTTAATTTTCTTTAAGGCAACAGTTCTCAAAGCTTTACTGTTTATAAAGTCATGTGAGTATGTGTGTGTGAAAATATTGCTGCAAGGAGAGTTTGTCCACATAACCTGTTCTTCAGAGATTTTGATAAAACTCTGGGTAACAGCTGTGCCTCGGGGGTTTTGGTTTCTCAAGTCAGAAACCAAATTTGTTATTTCAAATCTGATCATGGTTTCTTGGATTTAGACAAAACGTGCCTGTCCTTATTATCTTAGTGGGTTTGGGAGCATCTTTGCAAGGACTTATCTTCTGTGTTGGCGTTTTAATCATTTGTGGGGCCAGCAATTGCAGGAGGCTGTACGGAATGCTTCCGACTATATGAAAGGAATTACTTCCTGAGTGTTATTACATATCTGAGTGTGTGTGTGTGTGTGTGTGTGTGTGTGTGTGTGTGTGTGTTTGATGGCATCATAAGTCACCTCTCCTTATCCTAGGTAATCAGCACATTTACTTTGAGTGCATGCAATTTTTTTCCTAGGAAAGCGGTCTGAATGGGACCTCTGATTCTCCCTGATCTTTTATGAATTTCCCTGGAAACGCATAGCGATGTGCTTAGTTGTGGAACAATTACTGTCAATGGAAGAAGAGAAGCTTTTAGAAAGCAGACACGTTTTCCAGCAATTTATACGTGAAGCATATTGCACTCCCTCAGCCCATCTATGCTAATAGAGCGAAGGAGAAGTTCAGAGCACTCACTTAAGTAAAAATGCCCTGTTACATAGACTACAAAGAACATGCAAAGGCAGGAGACGTCCAGTAACAATCTTCTAGACCAGTGGTTCTCAACCTGTGGGTCGCGACCCCTTTGGGGGTCAAACGACCCTTTCACAGGAGTCGCCTAAGACCATCGGAAAGCACATATATAATTACATATTGTTTTTGTGATTAATCACTATGCTTTAATTATGTTCAATTTGTAACAATGAAAATGGGGGTCACCACAACATGAGGAGCTGTATTAAAGGGTCGCGGCATTAGGAAGGTTGAGAAACACTATTCTAGACAGTTCAGCATTACCCATCTGTTTCCTATTTTGCATTGATAAGCTGATCTGAGGCCTCTGGATGTTTCTTTACTTTTAAAAGGTGGATCCCCAGTGCCCTGACCAGCTCAATGATGAACTAAAAATGTAATTTGACACTGAGGCAAACTCCAGTGGAGTTTGATGCCTTGCAAACTCCAATTGCTGTAACAATGCAAGGTAACAGGCAAGCAGAAGAAAGGTAACTGGATTATTGAATCTAGCAGTAAGATTATTGTTTTGATTAGCTTTATAGACGGAGGAAAGCTAATGAAAATGTACAGTAGATGGTAGAGGTAAAGTCTAAGAAAGAGTAGAGATCTTTGGAAATACTCTCTACTCTTCCCATTTTAACTTTTTGGAAACCTACTTTCAGAAAGTTGAGTGGAATCAAGCAAATCTCATTAACAACAACAGCAACAAAACTTGTCTAAGATACTTGAGTGAAGGATTCCTTAGGCATTTCGGTGGGTTAGGAACACAACCTGTGTAACCCAAGTAGCAGATCAGGTTCAGCAAACTTCAGTTTGCCTCTGTCCAGTTTCTGTGGGTAGGGTACAAAGGAACACTGACCAGTCTTCTCAAACAGTGTGTTCATGGGTGGGTTACGAATAGACAATGTTTACTCTTCCAAACCATTTCCATTCCTGCCCACATCTATAAGTAATCACCCATCCTATTATTAGCCCATTTAAAAATATGAACTACATAAAGTAAATTGATTTATGGAATCATATAAGCTTTATGCATGCAGCATTACCAACCAGCAGGGTATGTACTGCATCATGCTCACCACCAAATGTCTAGCTTCCATCTGTCACTATACACCTCTATTGGCTTTGCCCTCCCCCTACCCTCTTACCCTCCAGTAACCACAAATCTGTTGTGTGCCTCCATAAGTCTGTTTTTGTTTTGTTTTTATATTTCACATCTGAGTGAGTGAAATCATAGGTATTTGTCTTTTTCCATCTGACTTATTTCACTAAGCATAATATCCTCTTAATCCAAGGAATGAAGACAACCGAAGTGTCCATTAATGGATGAATGATAAAAAAGATGTGCATATACACACACACACACACAATGGAATACTACTCAGCTATAAACGGTGAAATCTTGCCTTTGCAACAACATGGGTGAACCTTGAAGGGTGTATTTATTGATAAGGCCAGAGCCTAATTATAGAAGTCACCATAGTGTTTCTTTTTTAAAAATATATTTTTTATTGATTCAGGAAGGGAGAGGGAGAGAGAAAAAAAATTGATGAAAGAGAATCATTGATCGGCTGCCAGCCTACTAGGGATCGAGCCCACAACCTGGGACCCTTCAGTCTGCAGGCCAATGCTCTATCCACTGAGCCAAACCAGCTCAGGCACCATAAGTGTTTCTTTAATCCAGGGATGGGGAACATCCAGTGTGTGAGTTATATAAGGCCCAAGAAATAATTTGGTCTGGCCCTGCCAAGGCGTTAGGGGTGAGTTAAATATCTGACCAAATATTGCAGGCTAATTTTTAAATTGATAATTTTGTATGGCCTGCGAGTAATGTTATAAATATCCAAATGGTCCTTGGCAGAAAAAAAGATTCCCCACCCCTGCTTAATCTATTGTATATTTTTAATCAATGAAATCGGAATGAAAATGATCTGTATTATCTAGTGCACTGCTGGAGGTCATTCAAGCTACCTTATTTTTCTGGAATTTTTAAAAGAAAAGTTGAAATTCGTCTTATAAAAGCTGGGATAGAAATTTTTCTGTTTGATTAAATTGCCTAGACATGCAGTATTGTAACATATTAATATCAGCCTCTTTTGAAAATAATCTTCACAGCAACCCAGGGGCAAGCTGTCATTTGAGACTTTGGGAACTAGCAATTATTAAAAAGTTCTTACTGAGGTAACATTTGACTTCAGGAGGTATTTCTTTTTTATGCCATTAAAATCTGTGCTTCTTTGAAAGCAATATTAGTGATCATTCAAAAGAAAAGCATCAATTAACTTCACATTAAACTTTTCCTCAAGACAATGCAGACTAGATTTTATTGGAATTTTCATGTGTTGTATTTCTCTACGTATAGTGGGCTGCCAAGAACCTTAATAATGTAAATTTTTAAGTACAAATGACTCCCTACAAGGCCTTTTGTGATTATTAATGGAATCAATTATCTGTTCAGTGAAGTTACAATGGCTTGAAATAACAGTTAATAATGAAAGACTGAGGTAGATTTTAAATATAGTGTGTTTATGTTTAACAATACACATTCTATTATACAAAAAAACCAATGAGAAAATTTGGTGGGGACAATGCCTTTTCACTTTCTTCTTATCATTAAGAAACTCTTCCTGTGAGTGTATTTGTTTTGTCATTTTCTTATCACAGGAAAGTAGGCTGGTATGTTTCAGAAGAGCCACCGATTTCCCCAGACTAGGAACTGAAATTCTATTATGCTGCCCAAGTTATTTTCAATCAGAAAACTGGGAGGTTACACTGTTGGTGGAATTGTTTGAGGCCAGCCCCTTGCCGAGGGCCTCCAAATCGCTTTGCAGTATAGGATATTCTTCTCTGAGTCTCAATGACCACAGGTCTTTACAGCAAGAAGACCTGAGCGCCCAGCGGTGTTCATGGTACTTCACAGCGGTTTTCTGAGGGAGAGCAGAGCACCCGGAGCTGCTGGTCTGGGCAATAGGAAGGGTGTGTGGCTGAGAGTCTGACCCGTGAACGACTCCCCACCACCCTGGCCCCAGCCCCTTGAAACCTCCTTTCTACTTCCTCTCTCTCTGAGTTTGACTACTTGAGATCCTCATATAAGTGGAGTCATGCAAGGTTCGTCTTTTTGTGACTGGCTTCTGTCACTCAGCTTTGTGTCCTCAAGGTTCATCCATGCTGTAGGCTGTGACAAGGTTTCCCTCTTTCCTCAAGGCCGGGTACTGTCCCATTGTGTTTCTCTGCCATGTCTTTATCCGTCTGTCAGTGGACACGTAGCTCGCTTCCACCTCTTGGCTATTGTGAAGGACTCTCTTCAGACATTGAAATTCAGTTGGAAATCAGGAGTTGCTCCATCTCCAGTGGTATCTCATGTTGTTGCTTTGCTTTCTTTTTTCTTTTTTTTCCCCTCAGTTTTTAGCAAAGTTGTTGAAAATGTGCATGGTGCCGACTTCCTAGGGCAGTGATGGCGAACCTATGACACGCGTGTCAGAGGTGACACGCGAACTCATTTTTTTGGTTGATTTTTCTTTGTTAAATGGCATTTAAATATATAAAATATCAAAAATATAAGTCTTTGTTTTACTATGGTTGCAAAGATCAAAAAATTTCTATATGTGACACGGCACCAGAGATAAGTTAGGGTTTTTCAAAATGCTGACACGCCGAGCTCAAAAGGTTCGCCATCACTGTCCTAGGGACTCGGGTGTTTTTTTTTTCTTGTTCAATGCAGACATGTGGGTAAGAATAAGACAGTCCTGCCCACGGTCAAACCGCACAGGGCTCGGTAGCTAATGGACTGTTGTCATTGCAGGACAAGTCCGCGCCAGCCGACAAGCAGAGCAAACCGGAGGCGGCCCCGGCCACTCACGCAGCCTCGGCGGTGTCCGGCTCTCAGGAGGTGCTGTACATCAACGGCAACGGGACCTACAGTTACCATAGTTACCGAGGCCTCGGAGGGGGGCTGCTGAGCCTGAGTGACGCCTCCAGTAGTGGTGAGTCTCTATTGTAGGCTATGATTTTTATGTCCATTTGGAGGTAGTCAATTCTGTGAACCCCAGAGAAGAAAATGAATACTTTGTTAAAGCAATAGTCCGTGCCAACCTGCTAAACACAAGACCGTTTAATACAGAACCTCCATCTCGCTACAAGGACGCCCCCTGTTCCATTGCTGTTTCTGGAAGTAGTGGCACTGCTATGCAGCTGGAGGAGTGCTGTTCTTATACTGAAAATAATTCTCAACTAGAGAAACAGCCTTTTAAGACAAATAGTTTTACATTTTCCCCCCAAAGCTGTTATGTACTATTCTTCAATAGTACACATTTTCTTAATGTTTGAAGTTTTTAATTTGGAAATTTGAGGCCCAGGAACTTGACTGACTTGATGAAAAATGCATACAGAGTCCTTCCTTGTACCCAGAACCCTCCGGTTACAGTGCATCCCAGCACGGGTAGCACGCAGCTGTAAAAAGTAATGAAAAACATCTTTATATGCGCCAGGTGATGAGAAGTCCGTGTGCCAATATTCATTCAAGAAGGACTTATAAAATATCTTGAAAAGTTACATAGAGGCAGGGATGAGAGAGAACGATACGGGAAAAGGAATATAAGGCAGAATTCTCTGCTTGCACTTGTTTCTATACTTGGTTTGGTAAATTTAACTTTGGAACAGCTTTTGTATTTATATAATTAGGAATGAAATTGACTAAGAATCTCTAATGTTGAGGGGAAATGATGCGAATGAACCTCATCTGTTTAAGTGAGTGGTTGGCATCACCTCAGAGAGGAAGGGACTTCTCCCAGTGACCTCAGAACTCACGCTCCACAGCGTGCCGGCGTACAACCAACCTTAGGTTATTCCAGCAACCACTTTAGTATCCTGGTTCGGATGTCTGTGTATTGTGGTTCAAAGCAAACTTGTAATTATGTGGCGTCGGTGCACGCTGGGATTTTTCAGCAGCAGGCCAGGTAGATACAGATGTCAAATTGGTGAGTTTCAGCAAAAACTTCGCAGTCTTGTATTTGAATTGTTAGTATTGGTGAGAACTGATATTTCCTCTCTCTTTCCACTGAAAATACCTGAAAACGAAGACTAATTTGAATTCTAAAAGTTGACTGGGCTTGGTGGGCTTTTACTAGATTTGGGCGGGAGTTGCATTTTAGTGTCAGTACCTGCACAGTATTGGGAAGCTGCTGTGCGTCTCAGCAGGGGCCACTCTGCTGGGAGGCGGGACTCCTAGGTCTGCTCACAACCAAAGGTCCTCCAAGGACAGGGCCCTGAGCTTCAGTTTCTATCAGTTGCCTCCAGCTTAAAACACACATGCGTGCGTGCGTGCGCACGCGCACACACACACACACACTCACGTGCACACACACCCGAGGTGCCTCAAGTAGAAGGAAAAAGGAGCTTATTTTGGAAAGGGATGTAGTTCCCAGTGTAGGTTCAGTGAGCCTTCTCAACTGCTTTCACTTCTTAATTTTATTTGGACAATAAATCTGCAGGAAAGAGCAAATTTGAGATTAGAAAAGGAAAACATAAACAAAAGCTATAAAGCTGGAAACTCTAATATTTAAAAAAAAATACTTTATATATGAAGTAAGAACTGATAGGTAGTTCAGAGCTTAACCACCAAATCAAAAAATGGGGTGGTGGTGGGGGGGGGGGGGAATAGAGTATATTCACTAAAGATTTTATTGACACAAAACATTTTGTAATTTAGACTTTAAAGAGCATTCATCTATTAAATTGGTGTATTTAACATAAACTAATAACAATGACTACTACTTATTGAGTCCCCTCAGTGTAATATCCATTGAATCCGTACACAGTATTACGAGATAAATCCTGCCATTTGGAGGAAATTTTTATAAAATTAAAATTGCCCCACATTTAAAAATAATGCCGAGGCACCACTTCCCTTTTTCCTAACACGATTGAAGCCTATTTTGGGAGGCTCAGAGGGGTTGAGTGACTTGCCCAAAGCCCCTCCGTAAAGGGAGGGTCCAGGATTTGCACACAGGCCTCTGACATTAGAGTCCGCATTGGAAGCTACTAAGCTAATAATCTGTGTAATGGACACAAGTACTGAAGCAAGTGATCGTCTCCGGTAAGTACAATATACTGTCTGTCTCCAGAAACTCTCCGAGTCTGAACATGTCATGTAAGTGAATGCATCACATAATATGTTATCTCTTATGTCTGGCCTCTTTCACTTAGCATATTTTCAAGGTTCATCTATGTTGTAGCATGTATCAACATTGCGTTCTTTTTTATTGCCAGATGCTCTATTCTATGGATAGGCTATATTTTGTTTAACCATTCAAATTGATGGGCACTGGGATATTTTCCACCTTTTGAGTTACTATGAATGATGCTACTATATAAACCTTTGCTTTATGTGTGTGTGTGTGTGTGTGTGTGTGTGTGTGTGTAATCAATGTATTGTGTTTATAGTTAGAAGTGGAATTACTGGTTCATGTGGTAACTCTGAGTTTAACATTTTGAGGAAATAACTGAACATGAGATGGCTTTATGTTCATTTTATCCTTTTTAAATTTCTTTCAACTATGTCTCATAGTATCTATATATATAAAAGGCTAATATGCAAAGTGTCCCCTTGGGAGTTTGACCAGGAGAACAGGAGTTCAATTGCTCGCTATGATGTGCGCTGACCACGAGGGGGTGGTGTGGAACATGTTGGGCAACCAGTGGCGGCGGGGTGCTGAGGGAGCAAGGGAAGGAGGAGGTGGAGAAGAGGGGAACCTGATCCGCCCTGATCGCTGGCCAGGCCTAGGGACCCTACCAGTGCATGAATTTCGTGCACTGGGCCTCTAGTTTATAATACAAGCTTTACACTTTTTATTTTTACTGCTAAATATTTCTCTTTGTGATGCTACTGTAGATGGAATGTTTTCATTAAAACGTTAGTCTACATTTTTCTATGTTTTGGAAGAGTTTGTGAGGTGTTGATATTCATACTCTAAATGTTTCGTAGAATTCAGGAGTGGCCTGTGCCTGGGCTTTTCTGGGAAATTTTTGATTACTAACTCAACCTCTTGACTTGCTATAAAGTCCAGTTATATTCTCCGATTCCTCTTGAGAAGTTTGTTTCCAGGAATATGTCCATTTCAACTGAATTATCTAATTTATTGACGTAGTTGTTCATAGTATTCCTTTGTAATCCTTTTTATTTTTGGAAGGTCAGTAGTGATGGCCCCTCTATCGTTTCTAATTCTAGTCATTTGAGTGTTCTCCCTTTTCTTCTTGGTGATATTCTAGATAAATTTTGTCAAATGCTGCCATCTTTTCAAAGAACAGCTCTTGGTTTCATTGATTTTTCTCTATTGTTTTCTACTCTCTTATTTCATTGATTCCTATTCTCATATTATTTTCTTCATTTTTCTTACATTGTTTAGTTTCCTCTTATTTTTCAGTGGAAAATAGAAAGTTAAGACGTTTGTTTGAAGTCTTCTTTTCTCAGGCATTTACAACTATACACTTCCTTTTAAGCACTGCTGTATCTGCATCACAAAATTTTGGTATGTTGTGTTTTAGTTTTCATTAACCTCAAAGTATTTTCTAATTTAGGTATGGTGCTCAATTGCCACATATTTGTAAATTTCCCAAATTTCTTTCTGTTACCGATTTCTAGTTGTATTCCACTATGGCCAGACAACATACTTCATATAATTTCTATAATCCTGTCAAGTTTATTGAAGCTTGTTTTGTGATCCAGATCATGGTCTGTCCTGGAGAATGTGCATTCTGCTCTTGGTGGCGGGGCATTTTGTAAATGTATATTGGGCCTAGTTATTTTATAGTGTTTAAATCTCCTATATTCTTGTTGACCATCAGTCTAATTTTTATAGCCATTATTGAAAGAAGGGTATTGAAGCCTTCAAGTACTATTGTTGAATTGTTTATTGTTGCCTTCAATTCTGACAATTTTGTTTCCTTTATTTTGGGACTCTGTTGTTAGGTATTGATACGGTATATCTTCTTAATGGACTCACTCTTTTATCATTGTAAAATATCCTTTATCACTAGTAACTTTTTAAGTTTATTTTGCCTAATATTAGTTTTTTATGTAATATCAGGAAAAGACAATGGTAATTTGGATTATCGTGGTAGTACTGAAAACGAAGGTAAGTGGGCAAAGCTTTGGACATGGTAGTGACATACAGAAGAGTATGGAACAAATTGAGTATTGTTCACCTCTACTCAAATACAACCAAAATAATTTTTTTTGATCCATAAATGGCTAAGTAATTTTGGGAGCCCAATGCCAAATTAATATGTGGGCCCTTTCTATAAGCATTAAGTATTTCAAGATGCTGATAACAGAGCATTAAACAAAGTTTAGAGCTCTTCTGAGCACAGGCTCATGTGGGTCTACACATGTTTAACACCCCA
Organism: Myotis brandtii; assembly: GCF_000412655.1. NCBI lineage: Eukaryota > Metazoa > Chordata > Mammalia > Chiroptera > Vespertilionidae > Myotis > Myotis brandtii. Next base: position 687,072 of record NW_005361048.1, read on the forward strand.
CTCTTTTTTTCTTTATTTAGTAAGTTGGAGAAAGCATTGCATTTTCATGAAAAAGGTAGAGAGCTAGGAATTTAGCTCCTTCCCAATATGGACTTAACCCTTCCCCTTGCTACCATTACTATAGCGAGAGTCCTTTCTCAAATGTGAACTAAAGAAATTCTCTTCAGTTTAAGTCAAAAGCAGTTATTTGCTAAGACTGGTGTTTTGCCTTTTGTTTGTTTGGGCAATGACTTTGGGCTTGTCACTGAGTTACAAAGAGCCACCTCAGTTGTGATTTGCTGCATGTGTCCTGGTTATCCTGCTACGCCTGGCTTTTCCCAGCAGACGGTCTGAGTTGTTCAGTGTTGTTCTTTGCTGTATCCTTAAGGGATCTTTATCTCATCACGCAAAAGCCAAAAGATGTATTGACTAAGCACTCAAAAAGTCAGCCTGTGTGACCTTGAGCAAATCGCCTAGCCTAGCTCTCCTGACCTATTTCTTTGTAGCCTTTAAAAAGGAGCTCTAAATACCTTTCATCTCAAAAACCCGCACTGCCTGTCGCGCTAGTGTTGGCTCTCACCACTTTGATTTCTTTTATCGGGGGGGTGTGGGGAGGTTGTTTTAACAGAAAGGCAGCCTGATTGATCAGGCCCAGGATTGCCTTTACGTGGGGACTTCCTTCATAAATTCTGGGAACCCCAAACATTCTAACTTTGTTTAAAAAATGTTATCTTTAGCTTATTTTTTTTCATTTTTTAAGACATCAGAACAGTCATTCCCTGTAACACATTTGGAGCCGTGGAGAAAGGAGCTACACACATATACATAAATCTTGAGAGCTAAAGAGGATATAGACGATGAGCATTGCATGACATGCCAACATCGTATCTGAAGGCCAACAACTCCAGTTAACCTAAGTGTGAGAATTCTTGACTTTAAAGTTTGCAGAGATGTCTGAAAAGTGTAGAAGGGAGCAAGGACTTTTTTTTGCATTTATATTTCTTTATTTTTCTTTATTTTCTTTACCATTTATCCCCCCTGTACCCTGTTCCACCCCACCCCACAGTCACCACGCTGTTGTCCGTGTCCATGAGTTCTTCCTTTTCTTTTTTTATTTAATTATTTAATTATTTTATTTTATTATTTTATTTAATTATTTTATTTAATTTTTGTGGGAGCAACAACTTTTAAGAGACCAAGTTGAATTAGCTATACATCTGACAATGTATAAAGCAGATGAAGACCACCAGAATTCAAACCATTAACAGAAAAACTGGGAAGTATGATGTGGATTGGCAGCATAAATAGTAGGACAAAGATTGAAGGAGATACGATGCTTGCAGGACCTTTTAAGCCAGTGTAATAGGAACATCAGCCCTGCAGATTGTACTGTGTTCAAGAAGAATGCAAAGGCAGAATGAGAAAGGAAACGTAACAGTGTTTGGATTTAACAAGTATTTTTGGGTCCTCGTGTTCAAATCACTGTAATGGGTGCTTTGTTAGTCTGTTCGGGCTGCTAGAATAAAAATACCGTAGACTGGATGGCTTGAACAACAAACATTATTTCTCACAATTCTGGAGGCCGAGAAGTCCATGAGCAGGTGCCTGGATAGAGCCTGCTTCCTGGTTCTTAGATGGCTGTCTTTGCACTGTGTGCCCACATGGGGGAAGGGGAAAGGAGCTCTCAGGGTCTCACTTGTAAGGGCGATAATCCCATTCAGGAAGGCCCCACCCTCCTGATTTACCTCCTAAGGACCCCATCTCCAAATCCCATCACATTGGAGATTAGCTTCCTGTAACTGAATTTTGAGGGGACTGCAAACAGTCTGTCTATAGCCACTACTTTGAGAAACAAGGTTGAGGAAGGCAAAATCACGGACCTCAAGAAACTGACAGATCAATTAGAGATAAAACATTTGTCCTCTTCTTGTCTACATCTCAAAATCCTTTAGGACTCTGATTAAATAGCACTTCCTCTGTGAAACTTCACCTGGCTACCTCCCACCCTTTGGGAGATGAGTCACTTTCCTACATGTGCCTTTATTCTAGCACTTCACTCACTGACTTGTGACATGTTTTCAAATATTTTCCCTATGCACTCCTTCAAAGCTGAAACTCTGCCTCGTTCACGGTGACGTCTCCTGAATAAGGCCAGACATAGGAGTGCTCCACTGTAGTGACATAATGAATACCTTTTTAAAAAATAGAACATGTGCTGCCCCAAATCAAAAAGCCACAAAGAGAATTATTTATGTATATCGGAGGGCAGGGTGAAGGGCTTCTCTTTGATAAAGGAATCAGGAAAGAAGAAAGACTAACCTGAGTAGATGGATTCTGTGGATGAAAGAGGACGGCTCCCGGGTGTGGTATAATTTTGAATACAGTGGCGGTAGGAAAAGCCTGCCCGTGGCAGAGACCTGGTAGCCTGGACAGGGTGCCCTTCAAACCCTCCATTAGCCAACCTCCATTTGTTTAGAGCTGGCAAGAGTCTGCCCCCAACAACCCAGATTTTCAAGTGGGAGTGTTATCAAAATGACAGCAGTTGCAATTTGCATGAAGAGTTTATTCAAATTACCCAACTGAAGTGAGAAGCAAGCAAGCAGCCAATCCTCCAGTTATGATCACATCCAATTGCACAGGACTCCAGGCTGCTTTCTTCCTATCGGGAAGTTCACACTGAGCCGTCTACAGGGGGCAGCTGTGGTTCGCTGTGTGATCCCGGGGATCTCAAGTGTAAATTATATACATGAGACGTAAGTCAGCTACTGAGCTTTCCCTTCCATGAGCTCCACTGGGCAGACTTCAATTTGTTTTTCAAATCTGATATACACTGGGCTGATGGGCAGACGGAAATCTAACAAGACCAAATTGTAGGAATAATGGCCATAATAACTAACATTTGTATGGCAATTGCTAGTTTGCCCGAATCTTGACATTCATTATCTTTATTCCCCACCAACATTCAGGATTTGTGGCTAAAAAGGTTCTTTGGATCCTGGCCTGTAGTTAGGAATTGAAGGAGGCCTGGCCTTAAGATTTACCCACCCCCCAGAGCTGGTCCATAATGCGTAGCTGGCATTGTACACGGACAGTGCTGTCCCTAGGCACCAGCATTTGGAAATGTCACTTCTCACTTGAGATTTTCAAAGAGGTGCTTCTGTTTATTTACTGCCTTCACTTCTCATCAACCATTCACTCTTCAATCCACTGTAAATGGCTTCTCCCCACCATTTCACTGAAATTGGTCAGGGTAAGTTTATCAGTGAGTTCACTTAAAGATTATTTTTTCCATTTATCTTATCAGATTTTTCTTTATTAAGGTATTACATATGTGTCCTTATCCTCCCCATGTCCCCCCACTCATGCCCTCACCCCCCTGGTGTCCATTGGTTATGCTTATATGCCTGCATACAAGTCCTTTGGTTTCAGTTATTTTAGGATTCTAAGAATTGCTAATAAATTGTAATATAGATATTTAAAACCTCTTTGACATTGGCTGGGATTTGTAAAACTAAAAACTATTGACCTAAAGAGGTAAACTGAGGCAAGCTAAAACGGTGAGTTTATTCTGGAATAACAATTCAGAACAAGCAAATGGTAGCAAGCTACAGGTGAGTGGCTGGGAGTCTGGGCAGGGACTGTAAAGAGGAGAGTTCAGTCAGATTCTGTTAAAAAAATGGAGACACAAACAGTCCAGTTATACAAACAAGGCTCAATTTAGCTCATTTTGCAAGGCCAACAACCTGGGTCGTTTTTGTTCATGCCTCTGGAATCCATAAGCAAAACTTTCCAAGGTTGACAGGAGACAACCTCTAGCATTTTTAAAATTTTTTATTGATTAAAGTATTACATACATCTCCTTTTCCCCCCCTAGACTTCTCCCTAGTGTCTGTGTCCATTGGGTATGCTTATATGCATGCATACAAGTCCTTTGGTTGCTCTCTTACCTCCCACCCGCTGCCTTCCCTCCGAGGTTTGACTGTTCAATGCTTTTCTGTCTCTGTATCTATTTTTGTTCATCAGTTTATGTTCATTATATTCCACAAATGAGTGAGATCATGTGATATATATCTTCCTCTGACTGGCTTATTTCACTTAGCATTAATGCTCTCCAGATCCATCCATGCTGTTGCAAATGGTAAGAGTTCCTTCTTTTTCACAGCTGTGTAGTATTCCATTGTGTAGATGTACCACAGATTTTTAATCCACTCATCTGATGGGAACTTAAACTGTTCCCATATCTTAGCTATGGTAAATTGTGCTGTTATGAACATGGGGGTGTATATATCCTGTCTGATTTCCTGGGATATATTCTTAGAAGTGGGATCACTGGGTCAAATGGCAGTTCCATTTTTAATTTTTTGAGAAAACTGCATACTGTTTTCCAGTAGTGGCTGCAGTCTGCATTCCCACCAGCAGTTCACGAGGGTTCCTTTTTCTCCACATCCTCACCAGCACTTGTCGTTTGTTGATTTTTGATGATAGCCATTCTGACAGGTATGAGATGGTACTGCATTGTTTTTATTTGCATCTCTCAGATGTTTAGTGACTTTGAGCATGTTTTCATATGTCTCTTGGCCTTCTCTATGCCAACCTATAGCATTGAAGACAATTCCAGTATCATCAGTTTTCTGTAAACCAGTCCTTCATGACTTTTGTTTTCCTGAGGGCACACATGTGAGACTTTCTATTTTTAGATTGAATTTCTTGACAAAACACATTTAAAAAGAATATCCTTGACGTTTGCAGGAAGCAAACCCGAACTTTTAATGATTGGGATTGATGTTACTCACTTGCTGGAAATGTTAAAGGAAAGTGAGTGCAGCCTCTTTCGGGTTTTCGGGAGCCCTCAATCTTTCACCCATTTCTGAAGGTCAAGGGTCTCTGAGAAAAGGAGAGGTGAGCGCCCCGTGTTTGCCCTGAACTGCCAGCGCATGGCATTGGCTTTGCAGCTCAATATCGGCCAGCTCTTCCTGGCATCAGCTTTCTAAAAGCCTGTTCTCTCCAGTAAAAGGCGTCTTTATGTACTGCAGATCCTTTTGAGAATTTTGAGTTGTGCCTTCTCACTGAAGCAGGGGAATGAAAAGGAGACTCCTTCTTGAGCCTGCTGGTATACCATTCAGGACTGTCCAGGTGGCATGAGTTTATTATGGTTGGCTTGTTGTTTTCCTTACACAACTCCCTTCGGCATGTCCTCTGGGAATGTCTGAACGTGTCCGTTAAATTTGACTGGCCTCACCAGCCCTCTGCTACTCAGGAAAGAGCTCTCTTGGGGAATTCAGAATGTTCTACTAGTCTAGGAAGTGAGAATTATCAGTTATTATAGATGAGGATTTACGAACTTATTCCTGATTGTTTTGTTTATCTATCTTTGTAAATTGGTGATTTTCTGAAGTGGTATGCTCTGTTTCTTTTGTTAGTCAATCTGCTATAGGTTCTTTGTGGTTACCATTAGGCTTACATAAAAATGGAACAATAATAAAAGTGTAAAAGAATAAAACAAATCTCTAATCTTTACTGAGGATATTCTGGAGGTTTTTATCGTATGTTGATCCTTGTTACTATATTTCCCATTCATCTGTGGGAATCATTGGAAAGATAAAACTAATAGTGGCCCAAAAAGGTAGAACCTGAGTCTGAGCTCTCTGAAAACCAAGGAATGAACACTTTTGTTTTCTGGTTTTAGGAACTGTTTCCTGTTGCTTGAAAACAAAAAACTATATAAGCATATAAGTACATATATAAGAATTCATTATGCTCTCATGTAGTGTAATTGATTCAACTGAAGCTAACTCCTCTCTTTCTTTACTGCAATATTTGTATTTTTCCCACAAGCCAAAAGTATGCAGAAAGAGAAGCCTGCTAAGAGTCTTTCCCCTCACAAATCTCTAAGACTACTGGGAAAGTGACTCACTTTCAGATCATCCTAGTTCATCAGAATGATTTATCAGGACTCTGCAAAACACTGAATTGGGAGGTCAAATGGGAAGGCCATGCGCTGAGTGCCAGAAATTAGCAAATATAAATAGACGAACAACTAAGAAGGCCGATGGGGGAAAGGACTGAGTCTTTCCTAATTGATTGTGTAGAGACAGTCAGTGAGATGAGAACAAAAATATTGAGATGTTTACGGTTTTTCTCTGAATAAGATACACTTAGATGCGAAAAATGAAATAAGATGAAATACAGAAGGACCTGAAAAGGGAAATTTTAATAGATGGGTTTTTAAAGACAGGTCCAAGAGATTTACATTTTGAGGTATATGAAGATTCAGCTAAATTTGTCTCAGGACAATCGGGTGTGTAATTTTTTAAAATGTATGGGATATTGACTATTATAATCTAAAGTAAACACTCATGATGGAGCTGTAACTTTACCTATAATTGCTGTCAGTGTTTGATTTTTAGTTTTTCTAGAAATAAGACATAATTGGGGGGAGGGGAGGGGGGACCTATATACTCCCCTTTTCTCCTGGCATAATGCCGTAACCAGCTACCTGGCCTTGACAGCGATCTGTATCTTGCTTTTTGTGTTTTCTTAAATGTCTGTAGAATACGGATACCAGCATATTGTTACCTACTTTATAAACACCCTGTTCCTTGGTAACCTAATGTTGATTAACCAGCCTTTAAGTAGAGAAGGGTAAATGTGATGAAGTGGAGAGGAGTAAAGTATTTGACCGAACAATCGTTAGAATTACAGCAGACCTAAATGGGTTTAAAGATGGCTTCAGTTTGACATAGACCTCAGAGGAGACAAACATTTCCACTGAACTGTAGCATCTGACCATCTCTCCCACTCAAACCCCTAACAATGGCGTTACTATTAGGCCTGGGATCACTCCATGTTTTTTTCTGTTGTAATCTATTATTTGTTAAGGGACAGATGCATAAGTAAAATGTAGCTCTAATTTGAGAAAATAGACCCATATAAAACAATCTTCCAAGAGTAAAGGAAATATTTGTACATATATATGCCAAAAACGGTCTTTTAAGAAAAAAGCTTTGGAGTATAAAAGATGTGTTACGTTATAATGAAGGGAAATCATTTTTCAGAAAGTCACAATTGTCTAGAAACTATGTGCCCCAATAACATAACCTCCAATTAATTAATTACAAGAAGAAAATGACACATCCACAATCATAGTCATTGACTTTCAACACACTTCTCTCAGAAACTAATGGACAGAAAAAATAATTTAGATTTGAAAAAATAATTAAAATGTAATCTGGTTATATCTAGAACCTACCCCAACTATCTGGTAATACACATTCTTTCTAACATATTGACCACTTAAGCAACTGATGACAACCAAAGACTTAATATACTGATAGCATTGTGTTCAGAAATATTTGTAATTAGTGGGACAGAAAACTGGTTTGGTACTCACATTAGAAAATTAAGAAGCTACTCATTTAACTCAAGAAGTTAGAAACAGAAAATGCAAACTACAGAAGAAAATAAATGGAGAAATTAAATAGAAAACAAAGAATAGAGAAGACCAACAAAATCAAAAGCAGAATCTTTGAAAGATTTAAAAAAAAATATGAGAAGATGAACCAAGATAAAGGAAGCTTAAAATAATAGGAATTCAAATAAAGGAACAAATAAAAATGTTTATACCTTTGTGATGGCATACCTGACAATTTAGATATGATATTATCTTTTACAAGTATATAATTGACCAATACACAAAGGAATAGCTATTCCAAATGTATTTTTGATGATTAAACATATTGAATCATTATTGTAAAACTCTATCCAGCCCTGGCCGGTTTGGCTCAGTGGATAGAGCGTCGGCCTGCGGACTCAAGGGTCCCAGGTTCGATTCCGGTCAAGGGCATGTACCTTGGTTGCGGGCACATCCCCAGTGGGGAGTGTGCAGGAGGCAGCTGATCGATGTTTCTCTCTCATCGATGTTTCTAACTCTCTATCCCTCTCCCTTCCTCTCTGTAAAAAAATCAATAAAATATATATTTTTTAAAAAAAAACAAAACTCTATCCATTAAAAAATCAGACCCAAATGGTTTACAAATGAATTTTACTCAAACTTGAAGGACTAAGTAATCACATTCCACAAACAGATCTAAAAGAGAGGAGAAGAAAAGGAAGTGGAAAGCACCAGGCTCATTTTGTGATGCTTCTGTAATCCTATCATCCAGAACAGTATTGCCTTTTTAGGCAAATTATATTGCAATGACTTGCGAATATAAATGCAAGTCATTAGCATACTGACTCTAGTATCTGCTGTAATCCAGGCCTTATGTTGAGTGTTTCAGAGGCATTAGCGATTTTGCCTCAATGCTGAGAGTAACGGTTACTTTTTTCACCCTTTGGCAGAAAAGTATGAAAATACTGATAAAATACCTCTATTAAACATCTGATCAAAATATAAAATGAGCCTGCAATCAAAGTAAGTTTACAAGTGGTTCATGGATTAAGTCAAGCAGGGGAAGTCACATACCTACCGATGGTGAGTTTATTAAATTGTTTGCTCACAGTGACTGAAGGAATATGTCCAGAGAAAACAAACTTGTTTGTTAGCATTATGACAAAAACTGCTTGAAGAGTTGAAGAAATTGAGATATTGACAATATCAATAGTCAATTTAAAAAAGCAATTCAACTGATTTCAAGTGGTTTTTCTTGTTTTTTAATAAGTTGAGATGTTGTTGATACTAATCTCTTGTGTACTCTGAGTTTGAAGTGACAGAAGAATTAGCATCTATGCATAATATGAATGAAACAACTTTAGCTGAATACATTTTCAAAGTTAAAGAAGAAAACGAATTCAGTACAACCTGAAGTAGAATTTGCTAAGAAGGGTGAAGCGAAAATAGGCTTGTTTGGACAAATTTACAAAGTTCGTTAAAACATAAGGCAGCTGGTAATTCCTTGAACTATTTATCAGCAGGTAAATTGTAGAAAACGTTTGCATCTATTATGTGTTGTTGAAACAGTAGTGTCAACTTCATTTGTTCTCATTTCATCATCACTTCTATGAAATTTTGTCAGAAATAGAATCAGATCATCATGGTAAAGTTGTATTGCAATTTTTCTCAGGTCAGGGCTAAGACTGAAAAGAACTGTTCTCACATTATTAACAAACAATGAATGGCTTTGGAAATTTTGCTACAGAAATGACAAAGTTTCTTGATTAAGTTAATCTAAAACTACAAGGCAGAATAGTGCTTTTATGTGAAGCTTTTGCTGTGCTCAAGTTATTTTGCTGATGACCAACGTTGTTTGATCACAAGTAATGATTAGCTGCTTTATAAACTTCCCACACAAATTTCTAGTTGATATATTAACTGAGCACACACTACAGGCTCAGCAATTTTTTTTTGGTCCTTGATGTAAGGGCTTAAGTAAATTCCCATCTTTCAAAATTGTTTTCACTGCTCAATTGCAAAGCTTCCCCTTTAAGTGGAAGTAACTAATCTGCAATGCACTTCTAAGAGGCAATTCTGTAGCAATAAATGCCCTCCTCAGACAAGTCAACTTTACAACTCAAGGACTAGAAAAAGAAAGCCCACAGTTAGTAGAAGAAAGGAAATAACAAAGTCCAGAGCAGAAGTAAATAAAATAGAGACTGGGACTGTTGAAAAGATAAACAGAATCTATAATACTTTCGTAGACTTGCTAAGAAAAAGACATGACTCAAAAAATCAAAATTGAAAAGAGAACACATTACAATTGATACCACTGAAATATATAGGATCATAAGAGACTACTATGGATAATTATACGCCAACAAATTGGACAGTCTAGAAGAAAATGGATAAATTGCTAGAAACATAATCGACCAAGACTGAATTATGAAGAAATAGGAAATTTGACAGAATAATTACTAGTACGGAGATTGAATCAATAACCAAATCTTCCAACAAAAGCCCAGGCTTTTCTGGTGAGTTCCATCAAACTCATCCACAAAATAGAAGCGAAGGAAACACTTCCAAACCCATTTTATGAGTCCAGGATTACCCAGCATCATCTCAGGTACCCAAGCTGATCATCGCAGGACCTGGTTTCAAAGCATATTGCCAGGAGCATGTTGCAGACTTTTATAACAGATGCTGGGAGTCAGGAAACCACTGCTACCCAACTAGAGGGATGACTGGGGCAGGGACAACCAGGATCAAATTGAGGCTCTAGCCATGAACGAACCAACAGCCGCCACCTCAGTATGACCTCGTGTTAAACCTGGGCATCTTTGGGCCCTTGGCCGCTTGTAGTCTCTTGAACATTTTTAAATAGAAATAAATTATGGTTTAAAATAAACAGCCCGATCACCACTCGCTCCAGCCAGCAGGCCGTCCCTACACACCACACCTTTGCTTGCCTTCCTCTGGGGCAGCCGCCCTTCTCTACCTAATACTCACGTTTCCTCCGAGCTGGGCCACGGCGGTGCAGGACAAAGGGCCAGGCTCTCTTTATGGCTTCGGACAAGCCAGTGAACCTGTCAGGGCTCAGTTTCACCTGCTTTAAAACGGGCGGTCATCCTGCTCTGCTGTCCGCGCCCAGATGTTGAGAGGCTCTGAGGGGAGAAGTGGGCAATAATTTGTCCACTTGTGAATATTTTTGCTTCCCTGTCTAATCTAATAACTTGGAAGTTTTGAATAAACACTCATCCAAAATAATTTTTTGTGGTTTTCATTTATATATGCAATCCTGAGCCTGTAGATCCAAAAGCAGTCAACTTTCTTCCAGAAAACAGTTACAGGTGTGGATGGCTACTAAATTACTGAGCTATCTATAGAGTTGCCTGTGTTAACACATTGCGTACCGCATAGAAATCTCTAAGACATACGCCAGGGACCGCACGTTTTTGGGCAAACTGCACGTTATTTAAATCATCATAATGCACTTTCGATGTTGTTTTTCAATAATTATAACATTTTTATTTACAAAAACAATTAAAGTTCCTAGTACTTTTTTAACGTATGGTACTGCGTAAAACATTTTCCTCTATGAAGAGGGACCAAACAAAATTTACATAAGTATCTAGATTCGCTCCTTTTTCCATGGGCGTGAAAAACGAGAACACTCGTGAGCGGTCCTTGACAGATGGCGCGCGAGACACGAGAAAACTCCTGAGCAGTACGAAATGTGTTAATAGTGATCTGAGTAAAAAAGTGGAAGCCCTGTCTTCGTTTGGAAGTTTATCTCCTTGAGCCAGAGGTGGAGAGTAATCATAAACTGCAGTCCAGATTCCATTTCCACAGATTTAACCAACCCAGATGGGAAATATTTGAAGACAGAAAAAGTTATGTTGTTGCCGACATCTCCTACATAGGTAGGCCAATGATGGCTGCATCTGTACAAAACACACACTGACTTGGTCATTTTCCCCTAAATAATACAGCACAACTATTTACATAGCACTTACATGGTATCAGGTATTAAGTAATACAGAAATGATTGAAAGTATATGGAAGGATATGCAGATACTATGCCATTTTATATAAGCGACTTGGACATCACAGATTTTGGTATCCTCAGAGGTCCTGGAATTATTCCCATGGATACCAAGGGATGGCTATATTCAAATAAAATAATTTCTCTTACCCCAAAGAGAACTGGAGCCCTAATCCCACCCTTTCTCAATCCCAGTTGAGAGCACCTAACAGCAACTTGGCAGCAAAACCATCACAAAATGGTACACCTTCCAATGACGCAGTCAGGCAACCAGGCACTAGAGACTTACAGAGCTGAAAGCAAAACCCTTTCCGTTTTCTTTCATAAAGATTTGCATGGTCCTGGGATTCCTGAAAGTTAAAAAAAAATTTTTTAAGTAGCTCATGATGCTCACGGTGGGACCAGGGCTCCAGTTCTCTTTGGGGTAAGAGAAGTTATTTTATTTGAATACTAGAGGCCCAATGCATGAAATTCATGCAAGGGGCTCGGCCCCCACCTGCTACAGCTTTGTCTGGAAGGACATCGGGTCTAATTAGCATATTACCCTTTTATTATTATAGTCTTCCCTTGGTATCCGTGGGGGAATGATTGCTGTTAACGATTTGCTTGGATGCTTGTTCAGTCATTTCTGTTTGCAGGTGTGACCTCCCTACCTCTCGCCCTTCCAGCTTGTTATGTGAGCATCAAGATTTTATAACGTGAACGAGTGGAAGCCAACTGCTGCTGCGTAACCAAAGCTTTGAAAGGCCAGAGCAGACGTGTATATACGTTTCTCTCGGATGTCAGAGTTCTTGTGTGCTCGTCTCCTCTCTGTCCTAATTAAATTCCAAGGGAAGCTATTTCTCTCTCCTGGGACCATTGCCTCCTGGCTGACAGAAGCCTTCTTTCTCCCTCCAGCGGAGAGGGTGGACGGGGTCATGTCTTGACCTATCTCCACGCCTCAAGGAGAACTAGAAGGATAAAATAACATCCCTGGTTTAGTTCATGAAAGGAATACCATTCTCTGAAAAGTTCTGTCTTTAGAAAAATCTGTTGAAATACTTTCAAGTTACAGAATCATTACAATTTTGAGCGTGCCTTTAGTTAAGTGCTTAGTTATATTCAAGGACTTCACATCTATTACCAGCTGAAAATTTAATAATTATAGCAATTAAGTGTTCATTGTCACAGTTCTTACCTTTAACTATATAATAAAGTCTTATTAATAATCAAACAAGAATTGATATAAAAGGTCTTAACACAAATGTCTGATTTGAAGATCTTTAAAAAACTATAAATTTATCTAATTAAATTTACTGGGGGCAACATTGGTTAATAACACAATTCTGTAATACACCATCTGTATATTGCATTGTATGTTCACCACCCAGAGTCTAGTCTCTTTCCGTGGCCGTAAATTTGACCACTTTTACCTTCTCCATCCTCCCCCCACCCCACCCACCCCTGTCCCCTCTGGTAAACACCATACTGTTGTCTGTGCACTTGTTTGTCTGTTTGCTATGGCTTTCTGCTTTATATATCCCACATATAAGTGAAATCAGGTGAAATCGTATGGTTCTTGTCCTTTTTCATCTTATTTTACTCAGCATCATACTCTCAAGATCCATCCATGTTGTCACAAATGGCAATATTTCATTTTTCACAGACCAATGGAATAGAATTAAGAGCCCAGAAATGAACCCACACACACATGGGAAACTAATAATTTTGGACAAAGAAGCAAAAAACATACAATGGAGAAAGGAAAACCTCTTCAATAAATGTTGGAAAAATGGGAATGTAACTAGCCTGCTATGAACTCAGCATGGTTTAAAGACAACAGTAAAATATATAGAAAAAAAACATAGGCACTAAATGTATGGACCTTGGTCTCAGAGTGGTTTTCGTGAACTTAACCCCAAACACAGGGAAAGTAAAAGCAAAAATAAATGAATGGGACTACATCAAGCTAAAAAGCTTCTGTAAAGCAAAAAAAAAAAAAAAAATCCTGACAACAAAACCAAAAGGCAAACAATGCCTCTGATAAGGGGGTCAATATCCAAAATATACAAAGAACTTACACAGCTCAACAAAAACCAAGCCATCCAATTTACAAATGGGCTTCCCCAGGAGGGCGTCCAGAGGGTCAGCAGACACATGAAAAGATGCCCAGCCTCACCTGCTCTAGGGACACGCGAATGACCACCACAGTGAGAGACCACCTCACGCCCGCTGGAATGGCTGTTCGCCTTAAGAAGAGAAGTGAGTGCTGAAGAGGGTGTGGAGAAAGGGAATCCACTTACACTTCGGGTAGGAACGTAAATTGGTTCAGCCACTCCGGAGGTTCCTCAAAAAACTAGGAATAGCGCTACCATATGACCCAGCAATCCCTCTTCTGGGTATCAACCCGAAAAATTGGAAAACACTTATATAGATCTATATATGGGGGGGAGGAGCAGCTGGGGAGAGGTCAATGGGAGGAGACATCTGTAATATTTTCAACAATAAAGAATTTAAATTTAAAAAAATCTATGTAGCCCTATGTTCTTCGCAGCATTATTCACAGCAGCTAAGACATGGAAGCAACTGAAGTGTCCTTCGCAGGTGGTTGGATAAAGACATGGTACATGCATGAGAAATGATGAAATATAAATGATTCAGTAAACATTTACAAAATGTCAGAAGGCAGAGCTATCTGACTCGCTTTAAATATATGTTAAGAAAAAAGTTGCCCTAACCGGTTTGGCTCAGTGGATAGAGCGTCAGCCTGCAGACTGAAGGGTCCCGGGTTCGATTCCGGTCAAGGGCATGTACCTTGGTTGCAGGCACATCCCCAGTAGGGAGTGTGCAGGAGGCAGCTGATCGATGTTTCTCTGTCATCGATGTTTCTAACTGTCTATCCCTCTCCCTTCCTCTCTGTAAAAAATCAATAAAATATACTTTAAAAAAAAGAGAAAAAAGTTTTGACACATGTTTTTGCAAATAAATACAGAAGGGACGTGAACAGGACCTAAACCAGTGTTCCCAGCCCAGTGTCTTTGTGGCATTGTTTGTACTAATCATTTGCTTACTGCACACTTCAGACTTCACTCTATGTCCACATGTTTAATCATAGTCAACCGCACAGAAGCAAGCCTTGGTCTGAAAGGAAAAAGTACCCAGATTCGCGTCCATATTGTGCCACTTACAAGTTGACTTAAACATGTGACATGCTCCCCAGCCTCTCCGTTCCCTCTGGTTGATGAGTAACTCGGCACCATTAGCATTACAGCCGGGGGTGTTTATGTGTCTGAATTGGTGGGGTCTAATCATTTAACAAACAGCAAATGAAAAGCATTTGTGAGCCGCGTCATTTACTCGTCAGAGAAACTTCTACCTGTGGGAAGTAGACCCGACATTGAATTTTCTAAAAGGCACACATTAAAGAAAAGGTCTTTCCACCATGAGAGGTGATTGCCAGAAATTAGACCCGGAGAACGCCCAGCCGCTCATTTTGCATCAGTGTTGCTCTTTAGTCTTTCTGGGTGGTAACTTTTTAAAAAAATATTTCAGAGAGGGAGGAAGAGGGAGAGAGAGATAGAAAAGTGGTAACTTTTAAAAAAAATATTTTATTTCAGAGAGGGAGGAAGAAGGAGAGAGAGATAGAAACAATAATGAGAGAGAATGGTGGATTGTCTGTCTCCTGCACGCTCTCTCCTGGGGACCGAGCCCACAACCCGGGCACGTGCCCTGACAGAGAATGGAACCTTGACCTCCTGGTTCACAGGTGGACACTCAACCACTGAGCCACACTGGCTGGGCCTGAGAGATGCCTTTTTTTTATTATTGATTTTTCACAGAGAGAAAGGGAGATGGATAGAGTTAGAAACATCGATGAGAGAGGAACATTGATCAGCTGCCTCCTGCACACTCCCACTGGGGATGTGCCCGCAACCAAGGTACATGCCCTCGTCCGGAATCGAACCTGGGACCTTTCAGTCCGCAGGCTGACGCTCTATCCACTGAGCCAAACCGGTTAGGGCTGAGAGATGCCTTTGATTAAAGGTATCAGCAGCTTCTCCTGAAGGAGTACATGAATTAAGTCAACAACGAATTATGCTTATGTTCAAAGTACCAGAATGAAAACTGTGTTCTGATTCTGTGACCATTTCTCTAGGGCCCACGGATCTCAGCATGAAGAGGCAGCTGGCGCCCAGCTCGGGGTCCTCCAGCAGCTCCAGCTCCAGGCCCCAGCTGAGTCCCACCGAGATCAATGCGGTGAGGCAGCTGGTGGCCGGGTACCGAGAATCAGCTGCATTTTTACTGCGTTCCGCGGATGAACTGGAAAATCTCATTTTACAGCAGAACTGACTCGGAAGGCCATCCTCATCACTGAGGTCTCCGTTTGCACTAATGACATTCTGACTTCCCAGCAGAGAGGGCCCTACTGCACAGTCTTAAGGGAAACACTTCCATTCTGCCACCTTGTCCTGGGTCCGTAGTGTGATGTGTTCAGGTGCTTCAAAGGAACGCTGGCCTCTGAAGCACTTGAGATGCTGTGTGTCCGGCCTGCTACTTTTTGTTTTCGTGTCAGCATAACTGTCTGGGCCAAAAAAAAAAGGCTGTAGATTCCTACTTCAAGGATAAAATGGAAGAAGCTTGTGGTGTAAAGAATAGCTCCAGATCCAACTGAAATATTAGTGGAATTTGCTACTGACTTATTGGACTGAAAGCTGCAGGATCTGGCAAAGAAGAAAACACAAAGCCAAAATTTCTTGTTACAGGTTATCACAATGAAAAGGATCTTGTATTTTAAAAAAATATATATATATGTAATTTTTATAAAAAGGAAACTTGTTTTTCATTCAAAATGGTCATTTTTACTTTGGTAACTTTTTCATAGGTCCTAAAAGAAAACTGTTTTGAGAAACTACTGTAAGTACCTTTTCCACATCCCTTTGCCTTCTCCTCTTTCCAAATTCTTTCTACAAAAATAACACTTGATGCTGGAAAAAACAACAACCCTTGCCTATGTTCTTTACATCGTCATATCAGGAAGTACTTCCAGGAGAAGCCTGCACTCACGCTGACCCCAGGCAACACTGCAGCTTTGCCGTAGAGGTTTTCATCACAGTTTAATATTTCAAAAGACATATCGTTGGGGGGGAGGGGGGTCGCACCTTGGTTTCCTGCAGCTCACCCCACACAGCCGCTGCTCTGTCTGACAGGCATCCCTCCAGCAGCAACTGGATGTAGATGTCAATGTTAGGAGGTTGCAAGTGACAATCTGAAAATTTGCACTCATGTGTAGTTTAATTTTCATTTCTCCATTTCATAGTTTCCAAAAAGACCATTGCCTCTCCTGATATGACATGTATGATTTACAGTCCTGGGTCAACATGGTGTAAGGGACTCTTGGTGGCTGCAGTGGCAACTTAAATGACCGGCCCCTCCTCGACCCCATCCTCTGCCCTTCTTTCTGATTTTGTAGCGTTGGGTACACATGAAGGGTGTTTTCTTTGTGCACTGAGGCGAGCCTGTTTTTAAGCTATGTAGGGAGTACATCAGTTAATGCTTCTCTTACAGTTTTTCTGTTGTTTAGCTTTGGTTGGATTAAAAGTTCTTTGCGCATTCCTGAACTTTGCCTTATTTTTATGTAAAATTTATGTCATTCAGTTTTTGATACGTTTAGGCATCAGTGAAATTTCTTATCTACTTGTTATAGTTTTTCAAGTAATGACTGTGATTGTGACCAAGTAATGTGCACTTTTTCTTGTAACTGTGGACATTGCTATGCTTTTTTCTTCTAGTGTTTCTAGAACGACTGTTCCTTACAAGTTATGTAAACAAAAAACAAAAACAAACAAAAAATTTTGTGATACTGTTGGTGAATATAATGTGAAAAATCTTATTGAAATATGAGTATTTTGGAAATACATAGATGCACAAACATCTTTTAAGATGTGGATTTAGAGTTTGCTTATTTAAATGAAAATTCAAAAATTGAGGGCTGGTATAATTTTGTTTTGTTGGGTTTAATAAACAGATTTCTGTGTTAAAACAATGATTGCGAAACCTTATAAACTTTCTGAACAGCATCATTATTAACTTTTAGCAGTTTTTAAAGCTGAAATGATATTGTGTGCCTACATTTACCACAAAATTCATAACCCATACTTGTACTCAGAAACAGCCTAAGGTGCCAGCGTCTCCACAGCCAATCTAATAATTTATTCCAACAAGGGGAAAGCAAACTAGCAAAATCAAGGATGTTTCATTTGATTATTTAAATCTGATTTAAGAATTTATTCTTTTTGTTGTTAACCCTCACCAGAAGATACTTTTTCCATTGATTTTTTTTTTTAGAGGGAGGGGGAGATGGTGGGGAGATAGAAAGAGAGAAACGTCAATGTGAGAGAGACACATTGCTTGGTTGCCTCCTGCACAACAGGGACTGGAATCGAACCTGCAACCCAGGTGCATGCCCTTGACCAGGAATCGAACCCGAGACCCTTCACTGCCTGTGCCAATGCTCTAACCATTCGGCAACACTGGCCAGGGCGTGAATTTATCTTTTATGCCTCATTTTTACATGAGTAACTGGCTCTTCAGGTCACTCATATTTAACTCGGAAGAAACACAGACCTGCTTTAAGTGCCTGCTTTATTCTTTGGGTTTTGTGGGAATAGTATCGGAGGCTTTGATATGATTGCTATGTAGCCAAGTAAGGCTCGGGCTGGAGTTCAGCATGTACATAAGAGGTCCTTCATTGTGGTCTGAATGAAGCCAGTGGCATGGAGAAGGTAAGTTCCAGTGAGGTGCTATTGTTTTGTGAAACGTGCATCTTTAATTATAACTTTCACGCCCGTCCACCAAGGGCTAAATCCCCCAGTGTCTTCGCTCTTTGCACATCTACCTTAAAGGACTGAGGGTGCCGGGTCCCTCCCCCCCCCCCCCAACCCCCACTGCCCCTGGGAGAGCTCAGAGCCCACATGAAGGGCCAGTTTGTCTTCCTCTTCCCTGGTGACCGGTACCTGACAACAGCCTGATCCTTCCAGATGCTCTATCACAGGAGGAGAGAGACTGTACCCGTTACAAAGCGTCGGAGACGCTGGCTGCAGGCTCCTAGTGCCATTGAAGTGAGTGACAGAATTCCCACGAACGGGGACGCAAGGGCTGCCGCTCCTGCCATTAGCCTGGACACCGGAGGTGTCGGGCACACAGGAGATACTTCATCACGACAAGGAAACACGCCTCGAAATAGCCCCAGAGGGTACAAACACAAGCAGTTCCTGAATGCCCTCCAGGTGCGACATCTCAATACCAGGGCTCAGTAATAAAGGCGCTCAGATGCAAGGATACCCACCCTTTCCGGATTCCCGCACCGGGAGAGGCATGGCTCTTCCTTGACTTCTCACAGGAGCCCCAGGGGACAGGGCAGTCACAGTCCACCTCCCACTGCTGCTCGAGAGGTTACGGGACTTTCCGGGAGCACAGACACCGAGCTGGAGCCACCCCGGACCCCAGCTCCCCGAGGCCCAGCCCTCCGGTCCCTGCCCCCGAGTCAGTAATGACATCCCACCCGCCCCCCGGAGTCAGGCCTTTACACTAACGGTTCGCCGTTTTATTTATGTCACTAAGTAATATTTTTAAGAATGTACTTGACATCCAGTGAGACGACGAAACAAGTTTTATCCTGCTTAGAGAGGGTTAGTTTCCTTTACATTTTGCTCTCTACACATATAAAGAGCAACAATAAAAACCACCCCTGATGAAAATCCAGTTCACAGAGCGTGGGGAGAAGGCGGGGCCTCTAAGGATGATGGTGCCCTGCTGCCTCCACTATGACCAATAAAGGGTCATCCAGCCGACCCAGAGGGAAGTTCAAGCACCGGGGACTTAGGTCTTAGACCAATGAAGGTGAACCTTTTGAGCTTGGCGTGTCAGCATTTTGAAAAACCCTAACTTAACTCTGGTGCCATGTCACATATAGAAATTTTTTGATCTTTGCAACCATAGTAAAACAAAGACTTATATTTTTGATATTTATTTTATATATTTAAATGCCATTTAACAAAGAAAAATCAACCAAAAAACTGAGTTCGCGTGTCACCTCTGACACGCGTGTCATAGGTTCACCATCACTGTTTGACACTATGCAGGTGCTAACTGGCTATTGAAATTAACCCTGACGCCATTAATGCAAATAGCATTCAAAGTCTAATTGTGGCATGATAGGAATTCTAACTCCTCCCCTTTCTTGAAAACAGTATTTTTTGAAAGGAGCTGCAATGCTGTTGGTAGAATAACCTTCAGGTAGATGGGCAATCATATTTAACTTTTCACTTTCTGATTACAAAAGAAACATGGGAAATGCAGAAAAGGAAAAAACCAATCCCAGCATCCACAGAGAACCAGGAAGAACTTATCCTTCAGCTTTTATCTAAACAGGTCTGTATTTTATTTTATTTTATTACAGGTGGTGTTTCCTCGCCTGCCTTGCCAACCTGGTAATAGGCCGTGAATATTTCCCCCTCATTAGGCATTCTTGGTCTTACTTCAATGACGGTGGAACATTACATTGTCTGATGCAGCTGGGTTAGTTTCCCGTTGCCGCTGTAACACATCACCCCACACCACATGGGTTTCCTGCACCCCCGTGGGTGGGAAGCCTAGTGGGTGGCAGGGTTGTGTTCCTCTCCTATGGGAGGCCTAGTGGGAACCCATTCCCTTGCCTACTCTCGCCCCTTAAGTCCCCTCCTTGAGTACATTGGCCCCACATGGGTTTAAGAAAAAAAGACAATCTCTTTAAGGCCAGATAATTAGCAGCCTTAATTCCACCTACAAACTTTGTAAGTTGATTTGTACCCAAACATTGGCAGGTTCTGATGACTAGGATGTGGCCATCTCAGGGGGCAAGGGGGGGGGGGGGGACATTGTTCTGCCTAAGACAGTACCTTCATTTCCTTCTTTTGTAAAGAGAGACTTCTCTGGACCCTCCCAGTCACCTGTGCCCATTCCCCTGCACTAAGGACCCTCAGGCAGCAGCACAAACATTTTAGAAGTTAATTGTCCGCTGCTGTACACAGTTTTCCTTATGTATAAAGGATATGCTTCTCTTGGAAATTATTTTAATGGCATTTTTCTCAAATGCCTCACATTTGAATTAAATGGATAAAACAAATAAATATGGTACAAGTGCAGCTAAATCTTTCTGGGGTAATAACACAAATGTGTCTGGATCCTCTCCTCCACCACTTTGACTTAGAAGGGGGTTCTCCCCAAGGAATTGCAGAGAGAAGGTTGAGGAGGCTCCAAACTGCGGCTCGCGAGCCGCATGCGGCTCTTTGGCATTTACTCTGAACAATTAAAAGATACACTTAACGTTAGATGTTATGAGATGACACGTCTTTTAAAAGGAAGGATCTGGGAATAACATCTACTGAATTTAGGAAAATTAATCTAAAAATTAAACCTCTTTGCTTCACTTTCTTTGCTAGATACTTTATTTACATATTAAAATTTCGTTTCCTCTTGTTTACTTTGTTCCTTTTTCCTTTCAAAGGCAAAGAAGATCAAAGATAATTCAAGACCATTTTTAATGCTACGAGAGAGAGAAAAATACAACACAAGCATAGAGCACAGAGAGCAAATGCTATTACAGGTGTGGGATTGGCGCCTTTTTTTCCCCTTGACTTTTTTTTAAAATATGTTTTCATTGATTTCAGAGAGAGGAAGAGAGAAGGAGAGAGAGAAACATCAATGATGAGAGAGAATCACTGATCCAATCCACTTCCTGCACGCCCCACACTGGGGATGGAGCCCGCAACCCCTGCATGTGCCCTCCTGGCTCATGTGTCAACGGTCAACCACTGAGCCACCCAGCCGGGCTTCCCTTGACTGTTTTGATTTCTCATCTTCTCTGGGTTAGGGCTTGGCCTGGGAAATGGTTTTAACGCGCCTGAAGCACGCTAATGCAGTGAGGGAACCAGTGGCTCCACCAGATTTCTCCTTTGTTCCTTGGCTGCTGGGAGGATTCTGAGGTCAGCTGTAAAGTAAACCCCAGGGAGGAGAAAGCCTCTTAGCCTCTTAGCTCATTTTTAAATGTTCATTCATTTTAGCCAAGGTATGTTTTCTGACCTACTATGTGCTAGGCATTCATTGTCTCTGGCCCAGAAAAACTATTCCTGCTTCAAGAGTCACGTCCAGTGGGGAGAGGGACCGAAGTTAGAAAACCAAAGGATAGAGCAACGGGGCAGCATCCAGGCGGGTCAGAGGGGGACCCGGCCCCGCCTCCGCGGGGTGCGGGCAGCTGGCTGGTCGCAAAGCCCAGAGCTGAGGGGAGTCCGGGCAGAACTGCCGTGTGTTTGGGAGGACGGAAGAAAAAAATACAACAAAAGCATAGAGCACAGAGAGCAAATGCTAATACAGGTGTGGGATTGGCACCTTTTTTTCCCCTTGACTTTTAGAAAACCAAAGGATAGAGCAACCGGGCAGCATCCAGGCGGGTCAGAGGGGGACCCGGCCCCGCCTCCATGGGGTTCGGGCAGCTGGCTGGTCGCAAAGCCCAGAGCTGAGGGGAGTCCGGGCAGAACTGCCGTGTGTTTGGGAGGACGGAAGAGACAGGTGTCAGTGAGGGGCATGCACCTGTGCAGGGGAGAATCACAATCAGGCGCCCCAGTCTCAACACCGGCAACTGGACTTCCAAAGACACTGCAGAGGACAGTCACGGACGGGCACCCCAACCTCACCTCCCAGGCCCCTGCTCTCCGTGTCCTCCAGAAAAAAAGCAAAAAAAGCAGCGGAACTGAAATGCCAGCCTTCCAGAGCGAGGGGCAGGCACCGGAACCATACAGGGGCCCCGAGTCCTGCTGAGGCCAAACAGCAGTGAGGCAGGGACCGCGGCCCGCGAGTATGAATAGAAGGTAAGGGACCTGCCTGGCACCCACACATCCAACACAGCAAAGCATGAAGGCGGGCAGACAAGAAGAGTTCTGCACGCTAAAAAAAATGCATTTGAAATAAAATGTCTACCAATAAAACATTTCTTTCTACAATAAAGGCTTTGTTTGCAAACTATGATATGAGGGAACAATTTTTTCGCTTCATTTGACAACCTGAAATTATAACAAGGTCACCTACGACCAACCTTTCATTATGGCATCTTATCAACAGCGACTAAAAACAGAAATGTCAACATTCAAACACACTTTTGCTGACTGAGGTGTTTCTGAGCTGTTTTATAGGTTATATTTTAGCGGGAAAAGCAGTTCTCAGTGGCGAGCCATGGACCTAAAGGAGCTCTTGGAAAACAGCCCGTGTAGAATGAGGGCCTGACCTTAGTCCCAGAGTGGTTCCTGCCACCTGGCCACCCCTCCCCTCTCCAACCCATTTCATTTTCTTCCTGACAAGGATGAGGGCTTGCAACCATTTTATTTCCTGGGTAACTTCTATGTGGATCTTCTGTCCCCTTCCTGTAGGAGGCAGGCTTTGTAAGCAGAGCTCTTTTTTAAAAAAAAGATATTTTTTCATTGATTTCAAAGAAGAGAGAGGGAGATAGATAGAAACATCAATGATGTAAAAAAAGATATTTTTTCATTGATTTCAAAGAAGAAGAGAGAGGGAGATAGATAGAAACATCAATGATGAGAGAGAATCATCAATCAGCTGCCTCCTGCACGCCCCCTATTGGGGATCAAGCCCGCAACCTGGGCATGTGCCCTTGACCTGAATCGAACCCAGGACCCTTCAGTCCACAGACCGATGCTCTATCCACTGAGCGAGACCAGCTAGGGCTAAGCAGAACTCCTTTCCATTCACTTTTGCAACACACAGCCTGGAAGAGGGTCAGGCACGGGTATTGCTACTCCTAAGTATTTGACATCTGGCTCTCCTTGTAATAATAAATGTTTATATTGTTTTCTTTCCTAAAATACAACATCTGGATAGAAATCTAGATGCTCCAGCCTCTGTTTACTCTTTTACCAACAGTGGAAAACGATTTCCTGAAGTCCACGGGCTAGGTGTCGATTTGTTGCAATAAAAAATTTTGCAAGTTATCAGTTTCTCTTCTGGGGACTTAATTAATCCGGAGCACATCCATCAGGAAAAAGTAAGTGTTTAAGTTAGTTAAATTTTAACTCCGAAGGATTATGATACACTCTTCATTTAACCTCCTAGAACAAGCATGTCAAACTCACGGCCCATAGGCCGCATGCCTCCTTTATTTGGCCTGTGTTAGCCTTTGAGTTTGACATGCTTGCCCTAGAAGTTGGAGTTTACAGATTGCTACATCCTGCCCCCTACTGGGAGAGAGAGTAACAACAAACAGCAGCTAGTCACAAAGCACTTCAAGCTCTTTTATTTGGAAACAAATGTTTTCTCTTTGCTAGAGCAAATTACGTGCTCAATTGCCCCTCCCCCCCAATCTATTCCAAAATAATCCAACAGTGAAGCAAGGGGAGCATTAAGATGACTAGCAGTGAAACAGGAAAAAAAAAAAGCCTATAGATAGGACATCTTTTGAAAACAAATAATCTTTTATTTTTGGAGAACTATTTAAACAGTTTGAGCTGTTCAGTAATTATCTCCCTAT
Source organism: Myotis brandtii (assembly GCF_000412655.1). Taxonomy (NCBI): domain Eukaryota; kingdom Metazoa; phylum Chordata; class Mammalia; order Chiroptera; family Vespertilionidae; genus Myotis; species Myotis brandtii. Next base: position 711,021 of record NW_005361048.1, read on the forward strand.
ATATAAACTCTCTTTATATGGCATACAATTGTAAGGGCTATCTAGCTTCTATAAATTAAACTTTTCTGAATATTAGAGAACACATTCTTATATTTACTTTCATGGACTCATATTTACCTCAGTTTCTCTTTAATTCTTAGATAATAAAGTAAATTTCATGCATAATAGAAATCCTATATAATAAAAGGGTAATATGCAAATTGACCCTAACGGCAGAACTACTGAAACAACTGGTCGCTATGATGCGCACTGACCACCAGGGGGCAGACGCTCAACACAGGAGCTGCCCCCTGGTGGTCAGTGCACTCCCACAGGGGTCTGCTCAACCACAAGCCAGGCTGATGGCTGCCAGTACAGCGGTGGTGGTGGGAGCCTCTCCTGCCTCCTCAGCAGTGCTAAGGATGTCCGACTGCAGCTTAGGTCTGCTCCCCGCTGGCAAGTGGGCCTAAGCCATCAGTCGGACATCCCCCAAGGGCTCCTGGGCTGCCAGAGGAGGTCTGACTGACAGGTTAGGCACGATCCCCTGGGGGAGCAGGCCTAAGCTGGGCAGGTGGAATCCCCTGAGGGGTCCCAGACTGCTAGAGGGCACAGGCCAGGCTGAGGGACCCCCTCCCCCCCGAGTGCATGAATTTTCACCCACTGGGCCTCTAGTATAATCTATAATAATAAAAATTAGTAATATGCTAATTAGACAGGACAGCCAAACGACTTTCCGGATGACCTTCTGAACAAAGATGGGGCTGTGAGGGCCGAGCCCCTTGCACAAATTTCATGCATTAAGCCTCTAGTGATAATATATAAATATAGCCCTTGATTTTAATCAGATGCTATACTATGTTTATAGTATGTTTCTTTTCTAGACAAGACTAATATTTTCCTGCCCAAATCTGCCCATAGCTCACCCTCCCAAACCCCATGTCGAGACAGAGCAGGTCATTCCTATTGCATGACCTGTGCCCAATCAGATGAGGACAACCATCTATACACCAGCATTCTGACTTCTATTTAATCAATAACCTGCACTATGTATGTTTAAGCATTGGCCAAATAAACCAACTGCCCACTGATTTCAAGCAGATACTTACAAAATCTTGCTAAAATATCTGACATATGAGCAAGATAGTCTAAGAAGTTTACTAATATATCTCCCAGGACCTTTAAACCCTAATCCTGTGCTTTATAATATTATAAAGCAATAGTGCACACATATTGTCAAATCATTTCCAGTCAGCATGTATATCATAATCAATTCGTAATTACTAAGCTTTGAGAAAACAGCAACCCTTCCATAAATGTACCCCTCTTCTTGATCCAGACCCATCAATCATGGTGGTTTCTGTCAACGAGCTGTATTCAGTATCTGGTTCTTACTCAGGGCCATCTCACCTAAAGTCACCAACTTTCCCTTATATAAGACATGTCGATGCATTAATGACTAATTGGCCCGTGCAGACGCATGACTGTGGTATCATGCCTTTGGTATTGTTTAAATTGGAGGTATGTTAGGATCCAGCTATGGCCATCAAAGGCCTTAACACATTCAACTTGTAGCTGAGCTTATATTTAGTATCATCATCAACATTGAAAACTACCAGGTGTAATTCAGTTAATGGTCACAGGTCATAATCATGGCTTCCTCACATGGCAGGTTTGAATGTGCAATGACTCAAATATTGTTCACCAGCATCAAACAACCACAGAGTGCAACTCAGTCAATGGTTGCAGGACAAACCCCTACTACCTCCCTATTAAACCTTATATTGTATATAATCATTAATATCTTGCCAAAATCCCTAATCAAGATTGAGTCTATGATAATATACAAAGCCTAGTTCCCACCCATGGTAATACAAATAAACATGTTATATAATCAAGCAAATTCAATAACAAAATATACTCAGCCTAATAATTATGGAACCATTCAATGGAAAAATCCTGCCCTGATAGGAGCATGCTACTTGAATGAATTAATTTTCCTTAGACAATTACACCTCTAGATCTGTCACTTCCTTTTAATCATCCAAAACAAATATATTTATTGATGCTCAGAAATTTCCCCAAATCACTAATATTCCCAAATTGGCATCTAATTAACACTGAACACCTTACACTAACCCATTACCTACATGCAACCTAGACTCAATCTGTTAATGTCGTTTAATGTCAAAGCAAGGCAGTGAAAACGCCTCGGTGAGTTCACTTACTCCATAAACACACAGGTTTGGTCCCAGCCTTTCTATTAGTTTTTACTAAAATTACACATGAAAGTATCTGCATCCCACTGAGATTGCCCTTTAATCATATATGAGTAAAAGGAGCCGGCATTGAGCACACTTAGAATAGCGAATAATGCCTTGTTCAACCAAACCCCATGGGAGATGGCAGTAATAAAAATTAAGCCATAAATGGAAGTCTGGCTAAGTTATATTAACCAGTGAGGATTGGTAACTTTTGTGCTAGCCACCATGGTCATAGAATTAACCCAAGGTAATAGAATCTGACATAAACCCCATTAAGTATTTTTAATAATAGAGTTAAATTTTAACTAGGCCATAAAAAGCTATAGCTAAAGTAAAATTAAGCCACAAAAGTGACTTTAAGAATCCTGACTATGTGATAGCTAAGATCCAAGACTCAAACTGGGTTTAGATACCCCACCAGGCTTATCCCTAAACCCACACAATTTCTATAATAAAATTTGTAAGAGTACTGCTAATGCTCAAAGAACTTGGCCAGGGTCTATATGTCGCTAGAGAATTCTGTCTATAATCAATAAATCCCTATAAACCTCACCAACCTTTGCTAATATAGCCTATATATGGCCATCTTTAGCAAACCCTACAAATGAACTACAGTAAAAATATTAAGCATAAAAATATTAGGTTAAGGTGTAGCTTATGGGGTGAAAAAATGGGCTACATTATCTATTTCAAGAATATTATTCTTATACAGACGTTTTTGTGGAACTAAAGGAGGATTTAGTAGTAAAATTAAGGACAGAGAGCTTAATTGAATCAGGCCACGAAGCACAAATAAATTGCCCATCAATTCAAAGCCTCATAGCAACAACATATTCAATTATGCATGCTTATGTGTCAGTAAAATGAATGACAGAAATGATATGAAGGATGAGGGGGAGGGGTTAGGATTATGATTATTATTACAAAGTATTCAAATTACCTATGAAGTGGTATAGCATTATGTGAAAGTGGACTTGGATTAGTTGTGAATGTATCTTGCAAACTCTAGGGCAAACACTAAAAATATTTTTAAAACCAGAAGTGAAAGAAAAATGGAATCATAAAATTCTCAGTTAAAATCACAGAATTCTCAGTTAAAAGGCAGAAAAAGAGCAGAACACAAAAGTTGGAAAAAAATAAGTGCAACAAATAGAAAAAAGTAATAAATGCAGTAGATAGTAATTCAAGTACATCAATAATCACTTAGAATGCCAATGGCCTAAATGCACAAATTAAAAGACTGAGATTGCCAGAGTGGATCAGAAAACATGACCCAACTATATGTTGCCTGCTAGAAAGGTATCCCATCTAATAAAGAGGGAATATGCTAATTGACCCTCACACTGTTGCAAAGATGGTGGCGCCCACAGCCAATAAGGAGAGAATATGCTAATTACTGCCCCGCCCTCAAAGATGGCGGCACCCACAGCCAA
>NW_005361048.1:715121-730076 GCF_000412655.1 Myotis brandtii
AAGAGGGACCAAACAAAATTTACATAAGTATCTAGATTCGCTCCTTTTTCCATGGGCATGAAAAACAAGAACACTCATGAGCGGTCCTTAACAGATGGCGCGAGAAACACGAGAAAACTCCTGGGCGGTACGAAATGTGTTAAGGTAAAAGAGTAGGGAAAGATAGACTATGCTAACACTAAAAGAAGGAAAGAAGGAGTAGTATACTAATTTCAGGCTAAGCAGTTTCAGAGCAAGGACAGTTATCAGGAATACAGAGGTGTGTTACATAATGATAAAGGGGTTAATTCTTCAAGTAGACAAACAACCCTTAATGTGTATGTGTCTAATGACAGAGTGCCGAACTATGGGAGGCAAAAGCTGATAGAACTACAAGGAGAAATAGATGAATCCACTACCATAGTTGGAGACCTCATCGACTCTCTTTCAAAAATGGGCAGACCCAGCAGGCAGGAAAATCAGGAGTAACATCTCTAGTTCTATAGCACTAACAGTCAACTAGATTGATATAATGGACATCTATAGATGACTTCATCCAACAACAGCAGAACACACATTCTTCTCAACCTCACATGAAACATTCACCAAGAAAGAGCTCATTGTGGGCCAAAAAATATACCTTAATAAATTTTTAAAAATTATAATATTTATACTCTCATACCAAAATGGAATTAAACCAGAAACAAATAACAGAAAGATAGCTAGCAAATCCTTAAATACTTGGAGATTAAACAACACAGTTCTAAATAATTCCAAGAGAATCTCATCAAATAAGAAATCTCAAGATACTAAAAATACTTTGAAGTAAATAAAAATGAGAGCACAATATTTCAAAATTTTGGGGATGCAATGAAAGTAGTATTTAGAGTGAGATTAGAGCATTAAATATTATTTTAAGAGAGAGCGATCCCACATCAATAATCTATGGTTTTATTTTAGGAAACTAAAACAAAGAAGTCCAATTTAAGTTCAAAGTATCCAGAAAATAAAAATCAGAGCAGAAATTAAATAGAAAATAAGAAATCAAGAGAAAGATTAAATAAGCCAAAAGTTAGTTTTTGAAAAGACCAGTTAAATTGATAAACCTCTAGCCACAGTAATTAAGTAAATAAGATAGAAATTAATATCACAAATAAAAGAAGAAACATCCCTCCAGGTCCCAGGGATATAAAAAAATTAAAATACTATTAACAACTCTATGGCCATTAATTTTTATAACCAATGACATGGACCAATTCCTTGAAAGACAAGTTCTGCCAAAACTCACACATGAACAGATGATCTGAATACAAATATTATCTGTTAAAATATTAAATTAAAACTGCCCATAACAGAAAGCACAAGGCCCATATAGATTCATTAGTGAATTGTACCAAACATTTAAGGAAGACATTACATGAATTCTCTAAAATCTTTGAGAAGGTAGAAGGTATGGGAACACTTTCTAACTCATTCTATGAGGCCAGCATTATTCTTTTTTTTTCCCCATCCCCATCACCAACCATTTTCCACCACCTCCCCCCACAATCACCAAAGGCAAAGAAGTCCTTGAATTAAGCCACGGGCGGGGCTGGGGGCTGAAGCACTTTATCTAGAGAGGAGCGAGAATAAGACTAAAAGCAGCTCCTAGTCAAAAGCCATGAACACAGGAAGGAAAAGAGGCAAAATATTTAAAGTTTTGAAAGAAAACAAACCCAACGTGTAATTTTATATCCAGCAAAACTTTTCTTCTACCATGTGTGAGAGAGAGAGAGAGAGGAAGAACAAAACCCGGCTTGTTGCTGTCTCTCTCTGCAGAGTTCCTTGCAAAGGGCTTTGGGGCATGCCTTTTGGGGACGGCACCACAGGAACCTGAATGCATCTTTCATAAACTCCTTTGCCTTATTTTTTCTTTGTTTGGTTTTTCCACTCTTTTTTTCCCATGCTATATACTCTGTGGGTCTTTCTGAGCTACCTTAACACATGTTAATAGGATAAAATAAAACATATAAATCAATCAGCATTGTTGTAAGTACTTCTGAGGCATCTTAGGATAAAATAGTTTTCACTTTGATATGTTATCCTTTTAATGCTGACAAAGTAGTTTATTTTTGTAGTTGCCTCGCTGTTTTAGAACCACACTAAGGGAGTAATAATGTCATTATGGCTTTGCCATCTTTTGATACAGTTTTCTGATGTCACATAGTTATTACAGTACTTGTCACTCTTTGAAAAGTATTAATTGTCAGCAAAACAACAAAATTATTGTGATGTGGTTTATGCTCACCACTTCACAGGAACATATAATCCTAGAGCTGGAATCTATTTCAAAGGATCATTTGTGCTAGTCCTTTCTGTCAGCTGATAATTATTTGCAAATCTCTCCATTACAAAACCCTCAGGTCCTCCCACAGCTTAAGATCTTTACACTTTTTTTCTTCCAATAATCTCAGGCAGAATATCAAATATTTAATTTACAAGAATAAAAAAATCTTTCCCTATCTACAGTAAACATTTTAGTGCCCCTCAAACAATTTAATACCATGATCAATAAACATTTTCTATTTCTGGGAAATGGCTAGTAGAACTCTTAGCTGAAGACACAGAGAAAAAAAGTACCCCACATTTTAAAGAGAGCTATAAAAATGAAGTCAGATTCCTGGTGGGTGGGGCTGAGCATCGACGCTATGAACCAGGAGGTCAGGGTTCCATTCCTGGTCAGGGCGCACGCCTGGGTTGCCGGCTCGATCCCCAGTAGGGGCGTGAAGGAGGCAGCCTATGATTCTCTCATCATTGATGGTCCAATCCCTTTCTCCCTCTCCCTTCCTCTCTGAAATCAATAAAAACATTTTTTAAAGAGACCAGGTCAGATTACCATCAGCCCCTGAGTTTAAGAGAGGAAGCCTCAGAAGACCCCGTGCCATTGTGCCTGCCCCAGGACCCTCTGAAATTCCTCAAGGCTGCCCGAGGAGAACAGCAGGGCTTGCCCACAAATGATTAATCTGTCTTGAATCAGAAGAAGATGTTATAGAATTTACAATTGGAACCTATATAATTTTATCAGCCATGTCACTCCAATAAATTTAATTAAAAAGAAAAGAAAACATAAAAGAGGAAGGGTTGTGCTGCCTGCAGCCCTTGGCCTGCCCTCTGTGGCGAACCAGGTGAGTGGGGCTGCCAGACACGATCACTCATGGAGATGGAGGATGTCTGCGGAAGGGGAGATGGAATCGCATTCCCACTGTACGTGTGCTGAGGAAACTGCCCACTGTTGCTTGGCCTGTGTGGCTCAGTGGTTGAGCATCGATGGATAAACCAGGAGGTCACAGCTTGATTCCCGTCAGGGCACAGGCCTGAGTTTCTGGCTCGATCCCCAGTCGGGGGCGTGCAGGAGGCGGCCCATCAATGATTCTCTCTCATCACTGATGTTTTTATCTCTCTCTCCCTCTCCTTTCCTCTCTGAAATCAATACAAAATAAAATAATACAAGAAACTGCCGATTGCATCTGGTGGAGTCCCAGGGACTCCTGGTTTGCCCTATGAGCTCATCCTCACTTTCTCTGAGAACAGTGTCAGCTCGTATTCCTATCCCTCGTCTTTTCCCCAAATTAAAACCCCCATGAAGCTGACAGTACAAAGTCATTTACTAGGGAAATGTACTCCCTAGGAGATTCAATGAGATAGAAGAGGGCGAACTGCTGGTTTCCGGGAGGGGCAAGGAGGTGAAGAGTGTTTTCCCGATTATGGCCCCTGGGGCTTGCTTCCCACAGGAACCACTGTGGCCGAGTGTCCCGTGGAGTGCATGGTGGGAAACCCCTCACTAGCCTCATGAAAATCAGCGAGAGGAGGATGCTATTACCCCCTAACATTGTTTTAAATATTAATCAGACCAATGCAACAAAAATTAAACAGCATAATTATGGGAAAGGAGAAATAAACTTTCCTAACATGCTGATGGTGTGATAATACAGCTAGAGGATTCATAACAATAAATTTCAAACTTAGCGTTAAGACAGCATGATTAACTATAAGAAAGTGCTCCACATTATTAACTTTTTTACATATAAGCAGTAAAGAACAAAAGGCTATCATGGAGAAAAGTTTGACATCCATAGAAAAATATATAAAATAATTTAAAATATCTCAAAGAAAAATGTAAAAACCCATTAAATAGGATATGCAATCTTGCTAAGAGTTTTTAAGTGTTTGAATAAAAGGAAAAATATTCTACATTACCTCATAGGAAGACATTATAAAATAATAAATCTTTCCAAATTAATTTATAGATTTAATGCAACTAAGACAAAAATTTACTGGGCATTCTTTTGTAACTTGATAAAATTATTTTAAATTTGCTGTAGTTGAATAAAAAAAGAGGAACTAAGAAATTTTTGAAAAATACTTTTCACTATCAAATATGAATACAGATCACATCTTTTATTAAGGATAGTGTGGTATTGGCAATCCAGTCAACGGGTAGATTAATGAGAAAATATGTGAGGCCCTAAGAGAGTAAAAATTCTAATAACTTTATAATAATCATAAATAAATGGGGAAATAATTATTCAACAGATGATGTTGAGAGAATTGACTAAATATATGGAATGCTCAAGTAGCGATTTTTCCTGACACAACAAAGTAAATTTTACAGAGTATAAGAATAGTATTTTTGTTGTTGTTGTTAATCTTTACCCGAGGGTATTTTTTTCCATTGATTTTTGGAAAAACTGGAAGGGAGGGAGGGAAAAGGGAAGAAAGAAGGAGGGGAGAGAGAGACTAGAGAGAAACATCGATGTGAGAGAGACATCGATTGGTTGCCTCCTGTACATACACCAACCAGGGCCAGGGATTGAACCTGCAACCCACGTATGTGTCCTTGACCAGAAATCGGACCCATGACCCTTTGGCGTGCAGGCCGATGCACTGAGATACACTGGCCAGAGTGAAAAGCATTTTAAAAAATAAAAAAATATACACACACCAATTTTATAACATATCCAACACTTTTCAGATGGGGCGGGCACTTCTCTCTGTAAAACTCATACCAATGAAGAACTCCATCAGCCTGCATAAAAAGGCAGCATTATGGCTGGCATTCCATGGGAATGAAAGGAACTGGGAACTGGAAGTGCAGGTTCTGTGTCTCGCCTCTCTCTGAGGGTTCCACCCGCTGTTAGCTGGGTGCTCTCTGTATCTGCTATCTGTCTTTCTACACTAGCTCTAACCCCAAATAACTTGAGTGGGCTTCCCCTAATCTATGTGCAGCCCAAGTACTAGCTCAAGTTCCTGCGAAGGGCCCACAAAAACTCTGTAAGCTTCTGGTTCACATTTCTAGAAAGGGCTGATAGGACTGAACTCAGTTTTTGAGTCCAGTCACACCAATCCAGAGGGTGACTCATGATTTCTCACACGAAGCGGGACTCAGGAGTGAAAGCATGCTCAGATCATGATTAGGGTCAACCGGGGCTATTCCAGGCCAGGGGGCTGTTTCCCCAGCCTAGGCCAGCCTTGGTCAGGGCCAGCCAGCTGGGCCTCCTGTCCCTCCAGTGTATGCACCCACCACCCCAGCCAAGGCCACAGAGGACAGGGAGCTCCTGCTGCCCACCAGGCTGAGGCTGGGGCAGGGTCCATGGGAAGCAGGTGGAACAAGCACTTCAGACCATGTCCGCTCTAACAAGGACTTTGTGAGAATGAAGGCGAGGCCTGGCCAGTGTGGCTCAGTGGCTGAGTATTGACCTATGAACCAGGCCATGATTTGATTCCTGGTCAGGGCACATGCCCGGGTTGTGGACTTGATCCCCAGTTGGGGGCGAGCAGGAGGTAGCCAATCAATGATTCTCTCTCATCATTGATGTTTCTATCTCTCTATCCTTCTCCTTTCCGCTCTGAAATATTTTTTTTTAAAAAGAATGAAGATGACTATATATAAAAGATGCACTTAGTAAAAAAAATATTCTCACCAAAATTAATAATAAAACATTAAAAAGCAAATTCATGCAACAGACATTAACCTGCTTTGCTGTATTTCCCAATCTCCCTCTCTTCAGCCAGCAACTGCTTTCCCCAAAGTCTTATCTGCACCACAAATGCTCCACAGAACTTTTAATTAGCAGAACCACAGTGCTTGCATTAACAAACCAGCTTAGACTAAAAAACAAATGTTTAAGCAAAACAGAAATTTAAGAAGCTTCATCTGTTTAATTCATTTCTAACCCCTTACCCTGAATAGAACTATAATCAGCATTTCTAATTACAATCATACATGCAATTTATAAGTAATACTTCTCAAGGGATACCACTGTAACGTTATTTAAATCAGAGTTAGTTCGTGTAAGCTTATTTAGAAGTAAAAGAGGATCGTAGACATCAAGTTTTGAATTGCTCATTCTAGAACATTTAGAATTTAGGACTAGTAATTTTTTTTTTAACCCTCACCCGAGGATATTTTTCCATTAATTTTTAGGGAGCGGTGGGAGAAAATGAAAGACAGAAACAGAGAAACACTGATATGAGAGAAACACATGGATTGGTTGCCTCTTGCAAGAGCCTCAACCAGGGCCCAGGTCGGGGAGGAGCCTGCAACCAAGGGACCTGCCCTTGACCGGAGTGGATCCAGGGACCCTTTGGTCTGTGGGCCGATGCTCTATCCACTGAGCAACACCAGCTAGGACAGAATGATAATTTTAAAAAGACACCATTTCCACTCTGATCCTTTGTGCCTCTCTCACCCCTGTTGTGATTATCAGCCGACCTCCCATCCGTCTCCCTCACGCATTGCAGACCAAGGAAACGGGTCCTGTCTTTCTCCGCATCCTCACCACCTGTCCTCCTCAGTGATATTCCCGTCAGCATGGACTGCCACTCAGCGTGTCAGGTGCTCAGGCCACTCTGCTTCCTGACTTTCTCCTGCCCAGCGACTATCTGTCCTCCACTGAAGTCTTCAACATCCATGGCCACAGCCTGGCTCTTACCTGTTCATGCTCTTCCTGGAAAATCACATCCTGAAGCAGCCCACTCCCCTCCCCTAGTCTTTCCAGCCAGTCCCCACCCACTCTCCACCCCGCTATTCCTCTCCTGCTCAGCTCATTAGACATTCTAGTCCTCTGGTCTCCCTTTCTTTCCAAACCTCCATCTCTCCTTTTTAATTTATGGAGCCGAGATCCCGTACGTTATCACTTGAATAAATTCTTGCCTATAGTGTAGTAGCCATCTTTTCTTGTCATAGCTACTGGGCAAAGCCCCAACCCCCAATGAACACATCTACATAGAACACATCGACATCATCGCTTTGTGGCTGCATCCATGGAGCCGAGAGCTGGTGGAGAAAGCCACACGCCATGGAAGACTAGCTCCACACAAACCGTAAAGCTAGCCTCAGTGGGGCTCAAACCTGCAAGGAAGAGCGTTTCAGTCATGAGCTCACTCTCCTGTTCTCCACAGTGACAATTTTCAAACCTTCTCATCATTAAAATCACCCAGTTGCTCCATATTCATATACTCATTCTCACATCCTCTCTATCCCTGTATCTCTTCAAAGCTGCCCACATCTATTTCCAGTGCTCTAATGAAGTGCTTATAGTATACTTCTTTCATTGAACTTGTTATACTTATAAATTAGAGAAATATATTAATTATATAAATTTCATAAATATTCGTTATAAATGATGTTATAAAGATACTATAAATTATATGAATATTTCATATTCATTCTGTGAGAATTTGTAATCAATAAAAATCTTACTCATTAACCTATACCTGAGGGCAAGACCATTCTATCTCTACCAAGTGTTGCAGCACCTAACAGTAAATGCTACAAAAATTTATAGAATAAACACATATACCTCAGTAAACAGTCTCTAAAAATAGCTTTAAATACTCCGTATGCATTGACACGATCTATGCTTACAACTGAGTGCTCTTCAGTATATATGTCTCCTATGAGTGGATACGATATATAATATATAGTATGATTCCCTTTTAGCACATTCTTTATGTGAATTCTGTTCTGAACAGTCACTGCTTTCATGTACCTTTTAATTATCATGTTTTTCCATGTCTTGCCTTGTAATAAGAAAATATCAGGAAGTACATTTTCACCTTGATTAGATTCTTTAAATATATTATTTTAAAAATATTTTTGGCAATTGATATATGTCATGCCCTGTGTTAGTTGCTGGGAAGTGATTCGAGATAGATGCAAAGTAAGACATAACACCTGCTACCAAGTGTTATGGTCTCACACTCTAGTGGGGGAGAGATGCATTTACAAAGGTCTGATTGTTAGGATTGGATTTCATTTCAAATGACAGCATAATAACAGACTCGAATTGGAAATGTATGACCTTCTCATGAAATATAAGTAGGACAATACAACTTGGGAAGAAGCCCAGGATCATTAAGATCACAGTCCCCTTTCTCCTCACAGCCCAGCATGGCGCTCCTGCTCCAGCCATCACATCTGTATTCAGAACAGCAACAAGAAAGAAAGGCGGGGGGGGGGGGGGGTACATTTTTTTCCTTTGGGCATCACATCTGTATTCAGAACAGCAACAAGAAAGAAAGGGGGGGGGGAGGTACACTTCTTTCCTTTGGTGATATTTTCTGGATCTTTTCCACACCAATTCTACTTGCGCTCCTTCGACAAACAGCCTTAAAGATACGTTCAGCAGCCAAAAAGCTGCTTCTAACACTTGAGAAGTTCTAATACTGAGAAAGGTGAGAATGGATGCTGGAAATGGATTCTTCCAGAAGACCATTCTTGATAATATTAAAAATAAAAAAACTTTACAAACAGGTTTTTTTAAAAGAGGGCAAGGGGTAAGGTGTATAATCGATACGAAATCCAGAAAACACTCAGTGACCGGAGAGAGCAGGAAGTAGTCCCGGGCAGCCAGAACCCCAGGGGAGCGGGCCCCAGGGGGATGCAAGGAGATGGAGGCAGAAGGATGAAAATGAGGCAGGAGGTTAAGATGTCGAGGGCTGTGAATGCCAGCCTGGATTTTTTTAAAAGAGGGCAAGGGGTGGGGTGTATAATCGATATGAAATCCAGAAAACACTCAGTGACAGGAGAGAGCAGGAAGTAGCCCAGGGCAGCCAGAACCCCAGGGGAGCGGGCCTCAGGGGGACGCAAGGAGATGGAGGCAGAGGATGAAAATGAGGGTGGAGGTTAAGATGTCGAGGGCTGTGAATGCCAGCCTGGATACACTGGCATCGATATTTCAGAAACATTAACCGTTGCTATTGTTATTGACAGTTGGCTGTTAAGATCTGTCTATTTTTCATGAGTCCTCCATTACCTCTGGAAATGTGTAAGGAGTACTTTCCATGTCACATCTCACAGACAGCGGAGATCTGGGCTTTGCTACTGGTCCGGGTGTGTGGCACCTGGAGACCTTGCTCTACTTTATAACAGAGAAGTCACCGATGGGAAGCAGTTATCACTATGGGGCTCATCCTGCTCCTAAAAACTGCCTACCTCCCAGGCCCAGGCAGCCAGGAGAACCTGGGTACCAAACATGCAACGTGCTCTTAGGATGAAACAAAAAACTTATCCCCACGCCCAGCACCCCACTCAGCCCAAGGCCCTCCGCTTCTCAGCCAGAGAGGAACACGCCCTCCATCTTCAGGATATGAGAAGGGAGAGGGTGGGGAGGGCGGAGAGAGTAGAAGGGAGGGACAGGGATAGGAGGGGAGGGGTGGACAGGCATGGGAAGGGGAAGGTAAAGCAAGGGATGGAAAGGTACAGGAGGGGACAGAAAGAGCCACAGCTGCCTCTGGCGGACCTTGAGTGTCAGCTGTGAAAGCAGCCACGAGGACGGCTCTGCCAGGCGGCACCCCTGGCTGCTGCCCCAGGTGCTGGGGAGCCGCAGGGAAGGGCTTTCCCTCCTGACTCAGGGATATTGGGATCTGGGGTTCAGTCGGAGCTCTCTCGCTGGAGTGAGCTCAGCTTGGAAAAGTAAAAACCGAACATTCATTCCTCCCTCCCACACGTAGGCTGCCCGTCCTCTTTCTGCCCCTGTAGTTACACAGACACCCTCGGGAGAAACTCCCAGTGTGACCGTCACCTGGGTCACCCCGGCTCCAGCGCCCACGGGGGGGTCTGGTCACGGGCGGGCCTGGTCACGGGCCCTCACATTTTCTGTGTCCAGGGCGCAGCGCCCCACGGATTCCATCTATTACCTGCACCTGCAGGTTCTAAGTGGGGGTCGGGGAAATCATCTCCACGTGGTTATCCGTCCGTAAACCAATCCTGCCGACGTCTAGTGCCTCATGCCCTCCCCCACGGACACGCAGAAAGCCCCTGCATCTCCCCTCCCCCCAAGCCCAACTCTTGCAGCAAACTCTCAAACTCCTCCTCCCCCTACGACCAGATCAAAATATAATTTCAGGAAAATGCTCACAGAACTCAGCATCATGGTTCAGGCAGTGCGGGTGAAGGCAACGCAGATTAACTCGACGGTCTAAGTTCACCGTGGCTACAGTTACGGGGGGAGCTAAGACACCAAGTGCCAGGGAGGGGGCCAGGCAGCCGGGATCCCGTGCTGCTGGGGGACGCAGAGCAGCACAGCCACTGGGATCAGTTAGACAGACATTCTCCTCGCGCCTCAGCAACCCCGGCCTCAGCATTTTACTGAGCAGAATGGAAATGTACGTTCACCCGGTGTCTGTGTGTGAATGTTTATTGCAGCTTTATCAATAACTGCCAGAGTCTGAAAAAAATTCAGATGCCTTTCAATCAAAGAATAAGCAAACCGAGGTGTGTCCTATCAACAGAATACTACTCAGCAATGAAGGTCCACACAACAACGCGGTGACTCCTCCATGCCTTTGCGAAAAGGAGCAAATTCCTGGTCCACACAACAACGCGGTGACTCCTCCATGCCTTTGGCGAAGTTCAAGCCGGACGCAAAATGCTGCGAACTGTAGGGTTCCTGATGTGACAGGGCAGGACTTGGAGGATGAAGACAAGAAATTGGGGCGTTGTTGAGCCCAGAGGGGTCGCACAGGCGTTGAGGGAGTGGAGGAGTGAGGAGTGGTGGGGTGGTGGGGGGTGTGTGTGTTACAGCTGCTCTGCATTATACACTTATCAAACCATAGAACCAACCACGCTCCACAGACAGCGACTTTAACCACGTGAATCTTTTTCTAGAAACCAGACTCTGATCCCAGGTCCTCACAAAGGAGCTTGCAGGTTGCCACTCTGTTCCAACAATCAATGAAACGCTGAATTTACTGAAAAACAAACACTCTTCTGGGACCCCCGAGGGAGGGGTGCGCCCAGGGCACACCACCGCCCGGAGGCGGGAAATGGAGACCAGAACTCACGGGAGGAGCCCGGCGGGGCATCTGCAGGGCATCTGCGGGGCACAGCGCTGCCTATGAAAACCTGGGACTGAAAAGCTGCTGGAGGCGCCGTGTGGACCAGTCTAAGAGTGACCAAATCCAGGGGGACCCAGGAGGGAACCCCTAACACTCCCCACCTCCAGCGACATGTGAGCCTTACCTTGGGGGGCTCAGGTTCCCACAGTAGATATTGGAGAAGGGTCCCCTCGGGCGTCCGCAGGGAGAGGAGGAAGGGCCAGGATGAAATGAGCCAGGGTCCTTATTCCTCCTTAAATAGGCGGCCCTCAGACGGAGCTAATTGACCTGAGCCCGACCTGCTGCCTCTCACCACCTGGAGGGGGGGGGGGGGGGGGGCAGAGCTGCTGCCCTGGGGAGGGAGCCACCTCATCCCCTCCCACCCCGGGAGCAGGAGGAATCTGAGGAACCTGTGAGCCCAAGGCTGCCTTCCAGAGAAGAGGAAAACCCATGGCAACTTGGAAATGACAGTTTTCTCCCCACTTCCTCTCCTCAGGGTTCCAAGACCCTATGTGTGGGTTCCCCCCGCCCCGGGCACCCCACTCACTCTAGTATAATTTGGGACTTCACTATGTACCATGTATAATGCATCAAAACTTACAGAGCCTTATGATCTCTCTGCAGTGAAAATGAGTTTTCACTGATAACTCATTTATGATACATACAAACACCTGTATTGCAACAACGGAATAGGACAGTGATGGCGAACCTTTTGAGCTCGGCGTGTCAGCATTTTGAAAAACCCTAACTTAACTCTGGTGCCGTGTCACATATAGAAATGTTTGATCTTTGCAACCATAGTAAAACAAAGATGTATATTTTTGATATTTATTTTATATATTTAAATGCTATTTAACAAAGAAAAATCAACCAAAAAAATGAGTTCGAGTGTCATAGGTTCGCCATCACTGGAATAGGATGATACTTCACAAAACTCGGCTGGCTACAGTTAGGGAAATAAGACAGGAGTCCAATCGAGAATGTTCTCTGGCTTTGGGCCCATCTCCTTCCATTTAATTGCCAACAGAATGCATTTCCACTCACAGCGATCACTCGCCTCCTGGCACTTGGCTGTTCTGAGAGGGGCAGCAGGTGCCACTGGCCATGTCTGGCCCCGGATGGCCGCTTTTCCACGTGAAGGACCTGTTCCTGCTCATCACTGCCAGCTCACGTGGCCGCACGCGTGCTGACCGTCCACTGGAAGAGTTAATTAGCACGTGCTTCTCCCCCGGGGCTCGCTGGCTGGCAGCTACACCCGGGCAGCCCCAGGCTTTTTAAATAATAATTTTCCTGGCCCTAGCCCAGCGGTTCTCAACCTTGGCTGCACATTAGAATCACCTGGGAATCTTTTTAAAATCCCGATTTCTGGGCCTCATCCTCCGGAAATTCTGTTTCTTTGTTATGGGGTGGGGCCACAACATTAGTAACAAAGAAACAGAATTTCCGGAGGATGAGGCCCAGAAATCAGGATTTTAAAAAGATTCCCAGGTGATTCTAATGTGCAGCCAAGGTTGAGAACCACTGATCTAGCAGCTGTTGCTCGTTTCGGGGTGGGCACGTGACCTAAGCTGGCCCAATCAGCTGAAGGGAAGGATGATCCCTCCTCTCCTCTCTCTTGCTCTCCCCCTCTCTCTCACACACACACATCTCTAAACACTCCATCCATGCTTTTGTTCCGGCCCTCCGGTCCAGTTTAAGAACCCATTGTGGCCCTCGAGTCAAAAAGTTTGCCCACCCCTGGGCTAGAGTGTTAGCCCATGGACAGAAGGGTCCCGGGTTCAGTTCTGGGCAGAGCATGTACCTGGTGGCAGCCTCGAACCCCGGCCCTGGTTGGGGCACGTGTGGGAGGCAACCAATCTATGTGTCTCACATTGATGTTTCTCTCTCTCTGTCTCTCCCCCTCCATTCCACTCTCTCTAAAAAAAATCAGTGGAAAACTATGCTTGGGTGAAGATTAAGAAACAAACCAAAAAAAAAAAAAAAGACTATTCTTTCCTGGCCTCAATGCCACACTAGAGACAGAATCAGGGTCACATGTATTACATATTGTTATTGGAAATAGCAGAGTCTAAGAATGTGAGTGTTTTCAGTTATTCTCCGTTCTTCACTCCTCCTGAACCCCCTTCCCTCTTTCTGTGTGACTGTGTGCAGACGGGGTCCCTATTTCCTGGCTCCCGTGAGTTTGGCTAGTGTGGCGCGCGGAGAGATGGAGATACGAACGAAGGAGAGAGGTCATGGCATTTCCCCTCCCTTTGCACCTGCCGGAAGCCCTTCTGGGGGGAGGGGCTGCATTGCTCCTGGGAATTAGCTGTGTTCTGGACGCGGACTTGCCTTCACTCCCCAACATTCTGCTGCTGAGCCGCTGTGTGTGAAGGCCTGCATTGTGTACCATGGTACCCCACGCAATGTCATCTTTGACCTGGGAACATTTTTTATGGCAAAAAAGCGTGACAGTACAATTACCTCCCGTTGTACTTGTCTTACCATGGTCCCCCGTCATGCAGAAGCCGCTAGTATTTGGGGTTTGGGGAGATGTTCTTTTTCAACTTCGATAAATAAGCATTCATACTTTGTAATACCTTATAGGAAGAAAAATGAATGAACTAGGAAGCTCCCTTCTAGTCCTAAACTCTCCAGATTTTCATCATGAATGGGTGTTGGATTTTGTCCAGATTTCTTTCTGCATCTATTGATAAGATCATATAAGTTTTCTTCTTCAGCCTACGGATGCGGTGGATTCCATTAATTGATTTTCAAATGTGGAACCAGCTTTTTCTACCTGGATTCATTCTCACTTGGTTGTGGGGCGTAAACCGTTTTGAACATTGTTGGATTAGACTTGCTAATACTTTGCTTAGGAATTTTACATTGATGTTCATGAGAGATGTTGGCCTATCCTTTTTCTTTCTTTCAATGTCGTTGTCTGTTTTTGACATGAGGGTAATACCAGCCTCATAGAATAGTTAGTATTCCCTTGGCTTCTGTCTCCTGGAAGTGGCTGTGGAGAACGGGTATCACTTCTGGAATCGGGGAGGGTTACCCAGTGGGCTTCCATAATATTGCTGATACGTTATTTCTTAAACTTGACAGTGATTTCACAAGCAGCAATCTTTTATCTTAAGTATTGCCAATAAATAAGCATTCATACTTTGTAATATTTTATAGGTAGAAAAATGAAGTAGAATGATATATACACCACAGGAAAGATCCCAAAACATTGTTCTAACAAAGCAAGCACACACCCTATGAATAAAATGATGAGCATGCTTGAGATTGAGTACTGGTGCATATAATACACATAAAAGTTTTCTTATCAAACATTTAGTAATGTCCTCTGAGGAGGACAGTTTGAGTTCACAATATGAAAAAGGAAGAAAAATATATTAATGTTGGATTTTCCTATTTATGTATTGACTCCTTTCCAGAGGAATGTATTTACTAAGGCCATAGGAGAAAATGACATTGTTTCTCTCTCCTAAAATGTTTAAACTCTACATATGATAAGTGGGAGACAGAAACTAATGAGGAGGAAGGATCCGAGGAGAAAGTGAGAAGGTGAAGCAGGGAAACGTGAGTACTCAACGTTCCAAACGGAAACCCTGGAGTTAAGGTGAGGGA
>NW_005361048.1:730157-742301 GCF_000412655.1 Myotis brandtii
GAACGGAAGTGGGGTGGGGGTGGGGCAATGGGGGGATAAGGACACATATGTAATACCTTAATCAATAAAGAAAAACATTTTTTTTTAAAAAGTCATTGCAGCAGACTTGTCCAGGGAGAGCAAACTCGAGAATCTGTGGGTAGAGAGTAGAGTGGTGGATGAAATGATGGCTCAGCAACCCAGGACCCTGAAATCTTCAGAAGAGAAATTCCTGGAAGAGCAGTATAGTGCCCTTACGAAAGCCCAGTGGTTTTCTCCTGTGTATATTTGAACGATATGATCCTGACTATCGCCCAATGACTACCTCAACCAGAGACTCCCAAGGGAGAGAACGTGCCATCTGCAAAAGGTTTGCTTCCTTTGTAGTTGGCTAATAAACCTCAAAGACGAACTTCCTAATTGTTCCCTTGTGATTCAAACTGTCACCTCCTGGCATTGATTCTATGCTTTGGTTTTGTCCGGGGAAAAGAACAGAGATTTCCTCAGATAGTTGACTATGCTATTGAATGATTGCATAACATTTAAAATTATACGAGGGTTTAATATTCACATTTTGAAATGAGAAATGATGACCTTAAAATTGTGATCGTGTTGTCAAAATTAAGATAAATCAGAGGTCACAAAAAGGTTTCATACGCTTGGAGGAAAGAATATTAGGTGCCAATACCTGACATTTTACAAGTTTCATGAAGATGGGGTTATAATATTGACATTCAGTGATCAGAGGCTCAAAGGAAACCTCAAGTGCAAGTAGAGAGAGCTATAGGGGAGGGAAGCTTCTATTTACATGTGTGAAGGCTCTGTCCCTGGCGAGGTCTTAGTTATGATAATGAAGAAGGAACTGCAAGTTAGTTTGGTGCTTGTTTTTCCAGGGACATGAAACAGCTCCTGTGTCATCTCCCAGGCACAGAGCACTCAACCTTCCAGAGGCAGGTAAGACACTGTGTTTTCAGTGTCGCCCACAGAACACATTTGTTGCAGAAAGGGCAGTATTTTCACAAGTTGAAAATGAACTGACCGACCTTGTGCGTCAGTAGATAAAGTACATGGGTTATTCTGCGAGTCAGAAAAACACATTCCCGTGGGTCTAGTTTTTCCTATAGATTACTAATAAAACTTAACAGTGCCGCTAGCCGACCACATTGTACTTCAGTGCGAAGTTCATTGACAACCATATACAAAATCACCCTAGGTGTGTGTTAACATAATTTTAGTCATCTCTTTATTCTGTATGTCAAAACTATTTGCACTAACTGGGGTGGTGACTTCTTTATGGTGAGGTACTGTGTCAGATCTAACTGGCTGTTCCTTTTCATCTGTACCCACAGGTCCTTACTCATTAATTCATTATTTTAACTATGATCATCCCTTTTCTCAACATCCATTTGCTTGTTTTCATTGACTCCCTGAATGAGAGAGTCCTCAATTTCATCTTCATTGATTATTACATTAGCAGAAAAATAATTATGAGTTTATACATTTGCAATATGTGTAAACTCATAATTATTTATACATTTCTACCTAAGAATAAAATAAAACTTACTTTCTAGAGGTCAGAAAGTAAACAAGAAAGAAAAGGACTGTATTTCACATTTTGTAGGAATTACTTTTTCAGACAAAATTACCTGCTATCTATACTAATAAAAGGGTAATATGCTAATTAGGGCAGAGGTCTTCCAGATGACCTTCCAGACATCCTTCCAGACAAAGCCACAGCGGCTGCGAAGGGCCAAGGCATGGCTGGGAAGGCCCAGGCTCAGGCGGGCAGTGGCAGGAGCCGCGGGGTTATGGGGGCGGTGCCTTCCTCTGATCCGCCAGGTTGCCTCCCACAGAGGGAGGCCAGACTGTGGCTTAGGCCGGGGGCCGAGGCAGTGGTGGTTAGGGACGATCGGGCTAGCAGGGGGGCAAGGTAGGGGCGATCAGGGTGGCAGGAGGGCAAGGTAGGGGCGATCAGGCCGGCAGGCAGAGGCAGTTAGCCTAAACCGGCAGTCAGACATCCCCGTGGGGTCCCAGATTGGAGAGGGTGTAAGCCAAGCTAAAAGACCCCTCCCGCCCCCCATGCATGAATTTCATGCACCGGGCCTCGGTAAGAAAATAAATGTGTTAATCTAATCTTACTACCTAACCACAATAGTTAGCACTTAGTGCTCATTTACTGAGGACCAGGCTCTATTTAAATACATTACCTGCATTATCTATTTAATCTTTTCAGTAACCTTATGGGTATAAAATTTCATCTCATTTTACTAAAGACAAAACTGGTAAACAGGAAAAGTAACTCCCCCAAAGCACACAGCTGCATTTACATATCAAAACCAGACTATTTAGCTCAAGTTTGTTCTTTTGATCTTATCCTGATTGTTTCCAACACCCTACTCACATCAAGGGTGTGCCAGCATCCTGTTCACACTCGGTATCCTTAGTCATCAGCAGTCACTGCCAGTAAAACAACAAAACTACCTAAAATTGTAATATGGACATCAAAACACAACACATGCCAAACCTATGGTATCGAGTCCTTCTAAAGCCTAAAGTAGCCCTAGCCAGTTTGGCTCAGTGGATAAAGCGTTGGCCTGTGGACTGAAAAGCCCCGGGTTTGATTCTGTCATGGGCACATGCCCAGGTTGCTGGCTCGATCCCTAGTAGGAGGTGTGCAGGAGACAGCCAATCAATGATTCCCTCTCATCATTGATGTTCCTATCTCTCTCTCCCTCTCCCTTCCTCTCTGAAATCAATAAAAACATATTTTTATAAAATAAAACCTAAAGTAAACATAGAACAATTTCCCTTTTATTTCTAGTATCCTATGTAATAAAGGCTAATATGCAAATTGACCGAATGGCAGAATGACTGGTCACTATGATGTGCACTGACCACCAGGGGCAGACGCTCAATGCAGAAGCTGCCCCCTGGTGGTCAGAAACCTTTCCCACCTCTGCAGCAGCACTAAGGATGTCCGACTGCTAGCTTAGGCCCGCTCCCCTCCCCCCCCCCTCCCCCCCACCGCTGTCAGTTGGACATCCCCCGAGGGTTCCTGAACTACCAGAGGGCATGAGCTGGGCTGAAGGCCTCCCCGAATGCATGAATTTCGTGCACCAGGCCTCTAGCTTGTAAATATAACCTTAGCAGTTTTATAAGTATATTTTCATATTTTTCCAGATACATATGTTCTATATTTTTTACAATCATTTTGTTCACCATGTAGTTTGTTATTCTTTTTCTCCTGACTCCCTACCTAGAAAATGATTTTTATTCTTTTGTTTCCTACAAAAGCACCTCCTGCTTTCTTTCCCTTCAGCTTGGCTGCCCCGTGTGTGTCCTGGCAACACGGCCTTGGTCAGTCTCCGTGCTGGGCTGCACCTCTGGGCTGTCCCGGGGGAAAGGCTCCTTCCCTGTGTGACCTCCATCTGCTGAGCTTCACATCCTTTCCTCCTCATTTCCTGGCAGCCATGGCCAGAGGTCAGTCTAGTTTACAAGAATGTGTCTCCGCTACCTGGTGCTTTTCCTGATTTTTAAAGAATCAGCCTCTCGCAATGGCCTCAAACATTTTTGATGGAGGCAGCTGTGGATGCTCAGGAGAAACTTGGCAATGGGGGCCCATTCCTTCTCAGGTATAATAACCTCCAGGTTCTCTGGGGCAGCGTCTATGCTACCATAGCCACAGGTGCACATTAATGAAGGCCTGTGCCAACGAAAGGGGAAGTGGGAGGCCGCATGGAGCTCGATGCGCCTAATAAAAGTAACGCAGAGTTCCACGCGCACGGAGGCAGTGGCTCTGAACTATTTCCCTGAACGATGGGGAGGAGGCAGCAGAGACTCACATTCATGCAAAAGCCTTTCCCACAGACAGTAATAACCACCACCCCCACCCTGCTGCAGGTCCCCCACCAGGAATGCCAAGATGTGGCCAATCCCCACCTCAGTGGAAGGAACCAGCAGGTCCTCTCAGACAGAATTTTACCGAAGAGACTTCACCTGTATTTGTATCTAAGCAAAGGGGGAAAATGACAATTTCTCTGGCACCCACTGTGTCCAGCACTGTCCTCGGGGTTCTCACGCGTTGCCATTGAATGAAAATGTCCTCAGTAACCTTCTGTGAAAGGCGCTGATACTATTAACCACCGTGCGTGCGGATGAGGGGACAGGGCTTACCATGCCCGACTTAGTCAGCCAGTAGCCAAACCAGATCCGAATCACTGCTCCCCCAAAACCCAGTGTCCCCGAGGGAGCACAGGTGGGCTCCTCCAAGGATGGGCGCGGAGGGCTGGTCAGTAAGCCTGGGCGTGCAACCCAGACCTGCCTCTGCTTCCCCAACACCCCTTCTCTCTTCGCCAAAACGTCACCTTTCAGAAGTAGGTGTTTTTCTGCTTTCCCCTTGATTTCATATTTATTATTATATTCCAAAATGCAAATTTTTAGGAACAGGAGACAAATAGTCTGTATCAGTCATTGATACTTTAGTATGAAAAGTTTTTACCTTCCTTCTGGAAGGCAACTTTTTTTAAAGGAAAGCAAATGGGGAAAGGGTACATCAGGAGTAGCTTCAATATACACTTCAGCCCTGGCCGGTTGCTCAATGGTTAGAGCGTCAGCCTGCAGACCAATGGGTTTGGGTTTGATTCCCAGTCAAGGGCACGTACCTCAGGTGCAGGTGCCCCAGCCCCAGTAGGGGTGCCTACAGGAGACAACCAATCGATATGTCTCTGGAGAAATATCCTTGGGTGAGGATATATATATATATATGTATGTATGTATGTATTCCAAATACCACAAACTATTAGCTCATATGGTCAGAATATCAGGCACCTTTTCAATGGAAAGTTAGAAATACAATGTGTGCAGCTCTAAGATAGCCTTGTTGGACTCTTCATTGAGTTTATAGAGTTTCCACAGCTCTCAGTCTCCTGGTAGATGGCTAAGACTGTGGAACATGTTTTAACAGGAAGTCTGTCTGTGTTCTGAGTTTATCTGGGGTTATTTTACCAAAGAGAAAAGAGTTGTGATCTAAGCTTTGGAAAACCTCTCACTTTCTATTTCTTCCACAAGAAGTCTCCCGTTATGTGTGAAAAGGAACCTAAAGACCCAAGTCACACATGTATTCCAAAGACCAAATAAATGCCAAAGCCGTAGTGATTCTTTCCACTTACTTATGTGTAGCGTGAATATTAAAGTACTTCTCCTCCGTCAACTATTCCAAGAGGAAAACTAGATTTAAAGGCTAAGACCATGGGAGATTTTCAGCACGGGGAGAAAAAATGACAGTTTTGATCGCTTCATCCATCAGTTTGATAATGATAATCAATAATGAATGTGTTATGTCTCTAGCGAGCACCTTTTATTCTGTTTGGGGTGTTTCCTGTGCTCTCTGAGCGCAGCTGGCAAAGGTAAAGTCCCTCCATCTTCATGACACCCCAACCAGGCTTGTCTCCAGTGCAGGCCAGAAAGTGCTTACATCTCATCTCCTGCAGCCTCGGTGCGGGGAGTCGGAGCTATGCCTCCTGCTCGGTCAGCGAGCCCCGGAGCGGAAATGCTCTGTACACACCAGCCAGTTAGCACGGGCTGTCGTGCGGGCTGGCAGGTGTTGCCCTGAGTTTCGCTTCACCTGTCACAGCACATAGGGAAGCGGCACCTGGCAACGGCACACGGCGCCTCTCTAACTGCTTTGGAGCCGGGGAGCAGCTGCTGCCGCTGCCGACATTGCTAAGTAAACAGCAGGTCTGGCACCTGCTGGGGCAGACGCCTGGCCTCCCTATTGACCCCTCCTGTGACGCCCGGTAACACAGGCAGCCTGAGCTAATGCCACCGACCTAGGAGATTAGGCGCAGCCCATCAGCATGGATTCACTCCCTCAGATATGTGATACTTGCCCCTGGCTGCCTCTTGAGGGCATTTAATCCACCACTCCCACCCTCGCCCCATAGGAAAATCAGAGTAATTAAATCGGCCTTCTGAACAGTTCCTTTTAGTTCCGCCCCTCCTTTGCCTTCTTTTGAAGATGATGAGAAAAGGGGACTTAGCGCTAAGTTTTCATTTTCTGCGTCATCAGCAAACCTTGTTTAGAGACCTACTAGTAGCACGAAGGGAGGGAGGGGGCGAGTGAACGTTCTCCCACTGACCGCCCAAGGAGCCCAGCCCGCAGCCTCCAGGCAGAAAACACGGGGCTGCCACAACATGCATTTGTGTATAAATAGTCCACCTGGATTTCTTCAGAGGTCATTGTTAGTGTCCTCTGGGCTTCTGTAGCAACCACCTTTCCCATGAAGTGAGAGCAGGCAGCTCAGCTCTTAGCCGGGGAAGCAAGAGGGAGTCCGTGCAGCGCTGCCTCGCACTTGACATTCCCATCACCCTCCACACACACGCTCACCTGAGGATTTTCACAGGATCTGTGCCAAGGCTCCGGGGAATACAGGCCAGAAAAGAGGAACACAGAGGGTCCACGGAGGAACACGACCCCCAGGGGTCCCCGAGATGTTTCCTCCCTGATCACAAATTCCACCCGCCATACCCGTCTCTCTTCGAGGAGAAAACCTTGGGTTTGATGGAAACACAGCAGCACTTCTGGGGAAAGACAAACCAAATAAGTCAATTCACAAAGCAAGTTCCTCAACATGCTCAATGAGTTGGGCTTTGGTCCTAATTAATGTGGGTGCCGTTTAATTCTCGGAGCAAGTCTCCTTGTGAGTTGACTGTTTTCCTAAAACTGGTAAAGGGCTTCGGTTGATCAGAGACGTAGAACATTAACAACATGAAAAGCACAACAATATAAGCTGCGCCTTGAAAAGAGAGAGAGAACAGGAGAACTGTGAGCCGGGGGTGGGAATAGACCAGGGGATGCGATGTTTGAGGTTCCTTCATCTTCATCACAAGAACACAGAAAACGTAACCTCCTAGAACACAGACTGGATAGGCAACTGAGCAAAAGTCTGTTTCAGATTCTGAAGTTAACAGAGTGCTGTACTTATGGCTTTCAATTTGTTCTATGAAATACACCCATTCATGTAGTTTAAATAAAATAACGTAAGGTATGTGCCCCATACATAATAAACGGATCATGATGCAAAAAATGTAAATGCTTGCTTTTGGACTCTCTCTTGGGTCACACTAATCATTAAAAAGACTAACAGTGTACAATTGGAGATAAATGTACTCAGAAATTTATGGGGAAATCTCTAGGGGCTTGTTGAATCCAATTTGTCAAAGTCCCAAAAAACAATTAGATTATTTTAGCCAAGACTTATAGGTTATATAAATAGAGTGTGAAGAAAACTGACAAAAATCACTCTAACGTCGTTCTCCTTTCCTATCCTCTCTTTAAACATCTGCAACAACATCCGAAGGGAGATAGCTATTTAAGACACAAAGAAGGAGCTAGTGTCTCAGTCTGGATAATAGCAGGACAGAAGTAGCACTATTTATTCTTGAAAGATACAGGCAAATATTTGAGAAAGTTAAGTAGAAATATACAATGAAAACAGATACTTGGATTGCTCCTAATTTTTGGCTACTATTAATAGGGTGCTATAAACATTTATATACAAACCAGAGGGCTGGTGCATGAAATTTGTGCACAGGTAGGGTCCTTAAGTCTGGCCGGCAATCAGGGATGATCCGTGGAGTGACCAGTGGGGTGATTGGGGGGGTCCCCACTGGCACCGCCTTGGCTGGCCTGGGGCCTGCGGGCTGGGGGAGGCTCCTACACATCTTTCCACTGGTTGTTCCACCATTCAGTCAATTTGCATATTAGGCTTTTATTATATAGGATGTGACTGTATTTTCATTTAAGATGTCAAGTTTATTGGTGTATTTAGATCAATCATAATATTACCTATTTTCTGTTTTCCAGCTTTTTAAAAATGTTTTTACCGATTTTTGGAGAGAGAGAGGAAGGGAGAGGGATAAAGAGATAGAAACATCGCTGAGAGAGAAATATCAATCAGTTGCTCCCTGCGCACCTCCCACCAGGGATCGAGCCCATAACCCAGGCATATGCCCTGACCAGGAATTGAACCAGCAACCTTTAGATACACTGGTTAACACCCAACCAACTGAGCCACTCCAGCCAGGCCTGTTTCTTTTTTATTATTAAAAAAAAAAGAAAAAAACTCTCCTCTGCTAATGTCAGGATAATATTCTTATACTGACATAGCCATATGTACATACAATCCCATCTTATTTTTATTCAAAAAATGGAATAATATAACACATCTTGCTTTGTAACTTGCTTTGCTCACTGCCATTTTTCCAAATTAAAAGCTACAGGTTTTGTAATTTCTAATTGTTACAGAGATGCCTCACACTAGTCACCACAATTATAGTAAGAGTCCTCTACGGAGAGCCATGAAGGCTGCTTCCGTTTCTCACTGCATTGAACATTCTTATAATTATATCTTTAAATATTCTTAAAAGAAGGATTTCTAGAACATGAAATATAGATTTTAGTAGGTAAGATAGTTTTGTAAGTTCAAGAAAAAAAGATGAAACTATTGCATTTGACCTAATGGTTTAATTTTTATAGTTTCTAATTGGTTATTCACATAAATGCATTAACTATTGTTTATATGCCTACAATTAGGCTTTCTTTTTGACCCAAATATTTGGTTCCTGAAATACTTAATATATAATCATAAACGCTTGAAATGTGTCTGTAAAGTTCAGTGGGACGAACAGGGGCTTTATTAGCTCTAAGTGGGCATGAGTCCTCGGTCAGCCATGCCCGGCGGTGGTAAGCCTGGAGGGTAGAGTGGGCGCGGTGACAGCTCTGTGAGGACTGTTGTGAGGAGTCAATGAGACTGTTTGCAGGGCACTTACCCACGTCATAGGTCTATGCTCAGTCACTCACAGTGACCGTCACTGCGGCCAGGGAAATGCAGATCCCAACGAAAAGAGAGTGAAGACCAGAAAAAAATAAATTTAAAAACAATTGATTAACAACTAAATTATGGCTAAAGAAAAACCAGTGCAATAATATTAAAAAGGATACATCTTAGGATAATGGAATGCCAGTTTTACATTTCTAAGGTGATTAAAACCAATACCAAGGAAATTGAATTGAAATAATGTGCAATCATTTTCTTTCTTAATGAGCAAGACAATTAAAAAAAAAACTCTTAGAAAAAGAAAGAGGTAAAAAAACCACACATGTCTAAAAGCAGAGAGAATGATTTTTGTCTCATGGTAGAAAAAGCGGATGACGGGCAAAAATAGTGGGCTGTTTTAAAATAAATAATGCCCTTATATGCAGGGATGCAGGGGTAATTTTGTTCTCTAAATAGAGAGAGAGAGAGAGAGAGAGAGAGAGAGAGAGAGAGAGAGAGAAATTCAGTTTCACAATTTACTGGTCAATTAAGCTACAGAAAACAAAACCAAATAAATTGCATTCTTCCCCCTTTTCCTAACACAGTATTAATCCATCTGTAAATCCATTCAAAAAAATGTTCTGCCCAAACCACTATGACTCAGTGACTATGCTGCAACAATTTCTCTTACAGGGCAGAGTTACCATGACGAGGGAAAGAAATCCTGGGACAGCATATGGCACGGAGGGAGGGAGGAATAACCTACTCACAGTCCCCTCCTAGGTAGGAAAACAGCTGGGCAGATTGTCGGCTCTCCACCCCCATCCCCGGAGCCTGTGCTCCCCGGGCTCCTGCCACGCCTCCAGGGAGAGAACCCACAGGGTCCGGAGAAGGCCTGACCGCCCCTCCCACTGTCCTCTAAGCTTCACACAGAGTGTCAGCTCTGATCTGTAGTCTATGAACAGGCTAATTAATTGCAAATGTAGGCGGCAAACTGAGTTGTGGGGGAAATACATATATATGGGTGACCATTCCACCCAGCCCCTTCGGTGGAAGCAGACACCAGGTGTCAGAATCCTGTTTTCACTTCCCCTTTCGTGTCCAGATGTGGGGAAGCGGGGCACGGCGGGGGCTGCAGGATCCACCGATGAGCCTGCAGTGTAGACGGGACCACTACAGGTCAATGTCACGGCCCTGCCCTCAGCCTCATCCTGTGCATGGAACACGGTCACCACACTCAGGGACTGACCTGCTCTCACTGATTTTCTCTGTATGTGAAGAATAAATAAGTGAATATGCTGTAAACATGGCAATAGGAGCCTATACTTTAAAAATTTTTTTAAATGTATTTTTATTGATTTTAGAGAGGAAGGGAGAGGGAGAAAAAGACACATCAATGATGAGTGAGAATCCTTGATCAGCTGCCTCCTGCACACCCCACACTAGGGATGGACCCTGCAACCCAGGCATGTGCCTCAACCAGGAACCTAATCGTGACCTCCTGGTTCATAGGTCGATGCTCGGTCACTGAGCCACACCAACTGGGGGAGCCTATACTTTTTTAAAAATCTGTTTTCTTCATGTTCCCTCTTTATATTGCATCCTCCTATCCCCTTGGTTTTTGATAACTCAGGGAGAAGGAGCTGTGGACCAGCCTAGATTTTCACCCAATTTCTTTGGGAGGCCTGATAGCATTTGGGGAACTTTTTTAACAAAGCAGAGAACTGCACATTATCTTCACAGATGTTAAGTCTTCAGGTCTAACCCGGAGGGTAGGGAGGAAACTCCATCGTGAGAAAAACTACTCAGAAAAAGAGACCAACACAGGCACAGTCAAGCCTGCCATTCGGGGCCACACTTTCCCACTGGATCTGTTTTGCTTTTCTTCTTCACATGACACTATCCGTCTACCAGAGAGCACACCAGATCCCACAGGGGATGGGAAGGACAGCCACCTTCACTAGGCGTCAAAGGCCCCCTTCTCGCCCAGCCACCAGGTTTTTTAAAAGTTACATTTACCATCATGCAAGGCATCGAGGGGAGGTCAGGTCCAGGCAAAGCCTCTCCCTAAAGACGTTCAAAACAAACCAGTGCATACTGCTCTCACTAAGATTCCTTTTTAATTAGAAATACTAAAAGTGGTAGGAATTCTTCATTTCTATAAATGAATGAAAAATCATTTATTTGTTCAAGAGAGAGAGAGAGAGAGAGAGAGAGAGAGAGAGAATGTGAATGAATGAATGAATGAATGAATCCAGGACTGTGCTAAGAACTAGGAATCCAGGACCAAGCCACCCCCTGACCTTCAACAGCCTGGGAAAGGACCTCAGACCCACAGCCCTACTGATCACCAAACCCTGGGCCACATACTCAGTCTGTGTCTTCCACCAAACCCATGCGGACCTGTGAACTGCTTTCACGGATGAAGACCCTGAGGCTTGGGGTGGGGAAGTACCTGTCCAGGGACACGCAGCCACTACAGGGAAAGGGCAGGACGCAGCCAGTGTCTGACGCAGCCAGTTCTCCACTCACCACACCGCTCTAGTGGGAAGACAGGAGGGCAAGCAGATGGCACCGCTCGACCCGGAGAGCTGTGGACAGTAAAGCTCTGGGCATCATAATGTGTTTGTTCTTCCTCCCTCTACATGGAATGGGCAGTTCATCAGAAGGAAAGTCAATATTGTGGCTGGTTTCCTATTTCTGCCTGACAATCCAGATAAAAGGCTCTACTTCATAGTATCTCAGAACCCAAGGCCTCAGCTCTGAGGCATTGGTTCAATAAACACTTCTAATGACATGCTGTAACAGGCAAGCCTTGCCTGGTAAGATTCATGAAAAATGTACATGTTCACTCAATGCCAACCCTCTCTATCAGCAGATCATGTTTTTTCCAAGAGTGAACGGACTGATTTCTCCAAAGCCCGCATCCTGTCTATATAGCAGCTATCCCAACTTCTCCCCTCAAATCCAGTCCTTTCAAAATCCAGTATTTTCAACCCTTACACCACTTTCTCGAGTTATTCATCCTCCCAATATTTCCTCACTTCTCTATATCTTCAACATCTCTCTTCCCGACTAAAGGAAATTCAATCCATACACGTACTAAAAGTCTCTTCCATTTAAAAAGAAGAAAAGAAAAACATAAATCCAACAAAACCCTCTTAACTTGGCATCACACTCTTCCTGTTGATTCTATCTTTCCCTTTTCTACATTTCCTGGAACTTTTGTCTGTATTTCCTGTGTTCAATTTCTCACTTTTAATTCACTCCTCAACCCCTTGTGTTGTGGTTTCTGGCCCTTCAGAAAAACACCCTGAATTACTGTTGAACTTTATTATTTCACTCATTC
>NW_005361048.1:742463-764367 GCF_000412655.1 Myotis brandtii
TGACAATCCCCTGCCCTCCCTTGCTTTGGAAAGTCTTAAGTCCACGTTTCCAAATACACAAGACATGTTTTGATCATGACTTTTACTGGCCCTTATAGCTACATGTGACACTGCTTGTGTCCATACTTCTGGCTTCTAGAATTGTAAGGGAATACATTTCTA
This sequence comes from Myotis brandtii, assembly GCF_000412655.1. Classification (NCBI taxonomy): domain Eukaryota; kingdom Metazoa; phylum Chordata; class Mammalia; order Chiroptera; family Vespertilionidae; genus Myotis; species Myotis brandtii. Next base: position 742,626 of record NW_005361048.1, read on the forward strand.
CTGTTTTACGTCACCAAGTGTGTGATAATTTGCTACAGCTGCCCTCGGAAACCAACAGGGAGGCTCCTTTAGTGTGGGATGTGATAGTGACCTCTTTCAGAGAGTACAGTATAGAAAGGGGACAGACATTTTAGGGCTATTTTGTAGTAGAGAAACCCAACAAACACTACCTTAGCTGAGTGATCGAGGTCAACATCAACAGTGCTAAATGTTGATAGTATTAACTTTTTAAAAAAATAATCTCTATTGTTGAAAGTATTACAGATGTCCTCTTCTACCCACTCCACTGACCTCCTTCACCCTGTTCCCTCCCCTCCCCAGGCCGTCCCTACACTATTGCCTGTTCATGAGCTATGCATATATGCATCGAAGTTCACTGGTTAATCTCTTCTGACCCCCACCTCCTCCCCTCTGAAATATGTCAGTCTGTTCCCTGCTTCTATGTCACTGGATCTATGTTGTTCATCAGTTTATTTTGTTCATTAGATTCCACCGATGAGTGAGATCATGTGATACTTATCTTTCTCTGACTGGCTTATTTTGCTAAGCAAAATATTCTCCAGGTCCCTCCATGCTGTCTCAAAGGGTAAGAGATTGTCCTTTTTTTCCTTACAGCTGCCTAGTATTCCATGGTGTAAATGTACCACAGTTTTTAAATCCATTCATATGCTGATGGGCATTTGGGCTGTTTCCACATCTTATCTACTGTAAATTGTGCTGCTATGAACATAGGGGTGTATACATTCTTTCTGATTGGTGTTTTTATGGCTTCTTAGGATATATTCCTAGAAGTGGAATGATATGATGTGATGAAAATGGCACTTTACCTGTTATCCCTCCCTAAAACCCACATCCCCAATCTAATCATTAGAAAGCTATCAGATAAATTCCAACAGAAGGGCAGCCCATAAAATACCTTCCCGGTTCTTCTCAAAACTTGCAGTCATCACAAACTAGAAGGCCAGGGAACTGTCACAGCCAACACGAGCGCAAGAAGACATGACTAAATGTAACGTGGTATCCTAGATGGTATTCTGAAACAGAAGGGATATTAGGGAAAGCTAGAGAGATATGAATAAACGAGGGACTTCAGTTCATAATAATACATCAATATTGTTTTATTAACTGAAATAAATACACCATACTACTGTAAGATGTTCTTAATAGGGAAAACTCAGTACAGGGCATATGGGAACTCTCTACTGCAGCTTCAATTTTTCTATAAATCTAAAACTGCTCTAAAAATAAAGTTAACTTTTTTTAAAAAGAGGGCCTTACTTTTAGAAGTAACTTTAAGTCATTAGATCAGGGGTGACCAGGTTTGACCACATGTAATTTCTGAATCCCCCTCCTGCTGTTCTCAGAACATAAAGATGATATATTTTCTTTGTCCGCCTGAGTGTAATGTGTGTAAATTAGCAAAAAATTAATAATCAGATAATTAAAAATTACACAGCAACTAACAGCACGGCTGTGTCTCAAACCCCAGATCTGAGACTTTAGAGTCCAAGTGCTTTCTACTTTACCTTTAAAAGCACGGTGGTAAGTTGACCAAAAATAAAGCAGGCTTTTTCCTTTCAGGCTAGCTACTTCATGCTTATGCCAAATCCACAGGAATAGGTGACAGTAAATTTCCCGTAGTCTGAGGAAGCCAGATGGCATGTTTCAGGAGGATAATGTAGAGAGAGCCACAGTGTGGACACAGAACAAGAAAGATCTATAGTCACATCTGTGTCTGTAAGGGTTCAAAGAACCATACTTAGGAATAAAGTGAGAACCAAGATAACTCAATTATTCACATCAAAAGAATCGTTATTGCTCTGTCTTTTATGAGCTTTGTTCAGGGTCATTTGGTCACTGTGGATCGAAAGTTTAAAGACCTCACCTGTAATCTAATTTGTTATGGTTTGTTACTATTTTATAACCTAGAAGGTTAAAAAATGTAATTAGTTCACTTTATCACAGCCAATTTTTAACACTATAGCAGTAAATTACCACAAATCTGAAATATTCTCTTCTTTTAAAATTCTGACCATCAGTATTTATTTCCAATATACGAATAGTAAAAGTAGATAAGACAAAACTTAAAATTGTTAAATTGTATGTTAGCACTTATGGAAGCAATTGTTACCCAATTATCCCAAATCTTATTTAGTAATGAGCTGTGCAAATTCAAATAGCTGGAGGACATTTTGAATACAATATTAATCCAGGAATGAAGTGCAATAAAATTAATGCCATATTAAATGCGTAGTATATGATCCCACATATATGTAAACAAAGATGATACACAAGATATTTAGAATAACACATACTTGTTCAATGCTGGAAATGTCAAGAAGTGTACACTTCTGGTTTCTACAAGCAGAGAAAAATAATTACATAACTCTAGTTCATTCAGCATAAGGGCTGATGACAAGTGAGAAAATAAATTACAGCAAAGAGACTTCATTTTAAACCAGAAGATACACTTGCTTTTCGAATGAAATGCTCTTGAGTGAAAAAGGCTAATAGGAAATTATTATTAAGTACGTGACAACTCACAGAGTGGATTTCAATTTGTCAAAAACTTACTTTGATCCTCTTACTCACGTTGCCTATGGGGTGAACAGTCAAATGCATTACAAAGGTAAAATGGAGGAAACAGGAACGTTGGAGCTCAAACTAAATTTGAAAAGCAAGGAAAGGGAACCATAGCGTTTGCCTACGTGCAACACCGTGACATGAGCTCATTTTCTATGTTTGCAAAGTCCCCGGCCATTTAGTTTCCCACCAAAGCACAAACCAGCCTTCTCCATGTCGGAGGTAGCCATGGTGTGGCTCTCACTGCCCACGCTTCTTCAGGAATTAAGTCCAAAAGAGATGACTAGAATTACACTGCATACCAGGTTATAGTAACCACAGACTCTGAATCTCTATACTACGTATGTCAGAGGCACTTGAGTTGCCTGTGGCATGGAGAGGTCCGTGGGTCCCACTCCGGATGTACCAATTTCCCTGCCAGAGACCCAGCATATATACCTTTTCAACAAGCATCCATGTTGATTTTTGGCATACTAATATTGAATAACCTTTGCTTCAAGCTAATACAATTCATTATAGTGTGAATAGATGTAACTATTGAGAAGGGACTAAAAATGTAAACAAATATTAAATAAAGGTTTAATGACCTCATGCCTGATTTATTTGTTTACAATGTTAAAGAAGAATACCTCTAAAAATATTACAATGTGGAGGAAGTGATAGTAATGTAGATCAAATCTCAAATAGATTTCAGCCCTGTTTGAAGACATTTTGTGTTTGAAAATTGTCCTTTTCCCTTCTTCTTTTTTTTTTAAGGAAAAACAAAACAAAACATCTAAACAATGTTTGAGCTGACTCTGAAACCAGGAAAATATAAAAGCACCATATAAGTTATATAAATGATTTCTGCACGTTTGTTTTTTTGTTTGTTTTTTTAAAATATATTTTATTGATTTTTTACAGAGAGGAAGGGAGAGGGATAGACAGTTAGAAACATCGATGAGAGAGAAACATCGATCAGCTGCCTCCAGCACACCTCCCACTGGGATGTGCCCGTAACCAAGGTACATGCCTTGACTGGAATCAAACCCGGGACCTTTCAGTCCGCAGCTGCCTCCACACCTCCTACTGGGGATGTGCCCACAACCAAGGTACATGCCCTTGACCGGAATCGAACCTGGGACCTTTCAGTCCGCAGGCCGACGCTCTATCCACTGAGCCAAACCGGTTATGGCTGCATGTTTGTTTTTATCCCAAGCTGTTCTTCAGGCTTTGTCTCTGATGATGATAATCACAGAGAGGAAAATAACAATGGGTAAGGGGAAGAGAGAGAGGGGACTGGGGAAGACTAGCACTTAATCTTATAAAGGCATGGTAACAGATTCTTTCATTGGTCTTAATAGATTTCCTGTATGGTTTCGAAAACATGGGTAGTTTCATCAGTAATATATCAACTGCTACTGTTCTGAAACTATTAAGATAAATTTTGATTCAATTTCAACCAGTTTAGAAACATCATTTATTGACTTTTACTTTATTTCTTTATGTTTTAATTTATTTTTGTTGCTGAAAGTAGTACAGATGTGCCTTTGTTGTTGTTTTTTTCCCATTGATGCCCTCCACCCAGCACTCGCCCCTCCCAGGCCTTCACCACACCACTGTCTGTGTCCATGGGTTCTGCATATAAGTTTCCCGGTTAATCTCCCCACATGCATACCTCCCCACCCCCAGCCTTCCCTCTGAGATTCCACAGTCTGTTCCATGCGTCTATGTCTCTGGATCTATTTTGTTCACCAGTTTATTTTGTACATTAGATTCCACATATGAGTGAGATCATGTGATACTTGTCTTTCTCTGACGGGCTTATTTCTCTCAGCATAATACTCTCCAGGTCCCTCCATGCTGTTGCAAATGATAGAATTGAAACAAACATGTGCTATGTCGTTTTATATGTTCTCAGCAATGTAAATCACTTGTGTTTCTAAACTGGTCAATAGAAGGCAATAACAAGTTTACCTCTTTGAGGTTTGCTGCTTCTCCAAGAGGAGACAAGTCACACACAGAACTCCGTATGCCTTTGAGGCCACAGACGTCCACTGTCCAAACCTGCCAGGAGCAAGGCCAACAAACAGGTGTCATAGGACTTGAGGCCTGAGACACAAAACTCACGTGAAAACCATGCTCATTCCTTTGAGCTTAAAATAAGCCCATAGCACCGGGTCTAGAAAAGACCCCTGTAGGAATGAAAGCCTGGAACCCACATCTTTACAGCTGACCGGCCGTGGGCCACCCTCCCAAGTCTTCAGAGCCGATCCCAGCTGCAGAATGAATCCCCCAGGGGCACCGCGGGGAGTCCCCTGTTCACCTCGCGGAGGGATTTCCCAGTCTGCCCTGCACGGAGCACACATTGGCGGTCACTGTGGCTCACTCCCAATCGGAAATGTGCCATTATTCCATACAAGTGCTTTTTTTAATTCGTTTTCCTTTAGCTCCTAAATTACTTTTTGACTTTGCCCTTTCAAAAGTGGGATTTAGTATCTGCTTCAGCGTCGTGAGTTGCCTTTCAATTAGATGCCTCCATTTCACAGCCGCCTGACCTGGTTGCTAGTTAGTCCCTGAACTGCCTGGCTTTGTGTTGAGGCGTCCGGACCTTCACCCTTTCTGGCATCCATATCCGCTTTGGGGAGAATGACCCTTTGACAGCCCTGAAGACAATTCCATGGTGCTGTTCTCTCCTCGCACCCAAAGAAATGCATGAAGAGGCCAGCAGGCCAGTGCTTCTTATAGTTTCCTTGATTTCACAATAACTATTTCATGGGCTTTTAAAGCTTTTAAAATGTTATGTACCCTCACTGTGACAATTTAAAAAGTGGAACTGGCGGGGGAAGGTAGTTTTCCCCGTTAGTCCATCCACATCATGTAACCAATGGTAATCCTTTGGTGTGTATCTCTCCATTCTTATCCCAGGGCTTCTGCACATCGATGCAAGCACCGGTTTACATGCGTGACCCTCACACTTCCCACCTCGCTTTCTAGATGGGGCTTGTTTTCTGAAATGGCTCTGCGCTGGAATTGCACCTTGTCCAGGTATCGTGTTTTCCTCCTTTTCCTTCATGATCTTATTTGGTTTCATTCAAACCGCGCTCTGGGGACCTTGCTTCAGCCCGTAGCAAACTTGCCAGCCCTTTCCGTCTGTCCGTGTCCCTGTGGAACTGCAGTGGCTGCCCTCTGGGCATGTCCAAGTGCAACTGGGCCTCGTCCTCACCGCTGCTCTTCTCTGAGAGTCACAGGTGACGGGACCCACTTCACTGATTGAGTGTTAACGATTGCTCCTGTGTGGCAACCTCCCTGGCACAGGTCTCCCGGCACCGTAGCTTAAGAAGGACTGCGGCAACCAATGGATGTTTCTCTCTCTGTCGCTCTCTCCCTTCCCCCTCTCTCTAAAATTAGTAAACATATCCTCAAGTGAAGATTTTTAAAAAGAAGGACTGTGCTACAGCAAGAAAGAGATTCTAGAATTTGTGGAACAAACAACCCTGTTTGGCAACTTGCTCATGTGGACCCTAAACATCTTAGGACTGTTCTATTGCAAGATTTTTCTTTTTAAAAATATTTTTGTTTAGAGAGAGGGAGAAAGGAGAGAGAGAGAGAGAGAGAGAGAGAGAGAGATCATTTCTGTTACCTGATAGGATTTAAGGGTCACCTTAGGACTAGAAAATCCTGGCTTCTTCTGGGCAGGTTGATTTTACCCAGGAATGATGTAGTCTTCAAAAATAACTTGACTGATCCATTAGCTAGGTGAGCACTACATGTAAAACAGACTGGGCAGCCACTGGGTGGCAGCAGAAATTTGATAAGTATACTTTCTTGTCGTTTTATGCTCTCTCTTACTGTCTAGCATACTAAAAGACAACATTTTCAACAAAATGTCTTTTGATAGATACTATTAATTTAACTTAGCTCTCTAACGTAAACTAGTATATTCAACTATGAGAAAATAAATATAGAAAACATTAAACCTTATCAGCCAATATTCTATGAATATAGCATACATTTTCAGTATTATTCAGAATGACTTTGTAGACCGACATAAGCTGTTTTCCTAACAATTAAAAGTTTCCATTACTTTTAATAGCTTTAAAAATCTGCTAACAGAAGTCATATATATTCAAAGAAGAAATCTTGAAGAAAATATAAAGAATAAAATTAAAATTACCCCAAGTCCCAAACCTAATTAAACCATTGATAGTCACTTGCATATATATATATATATTGCATTTTCTCAGATATAGTTGTTTTTTCAATAATGGTTTTTTAAATATTAATTTTTTTAGAGATAGGAAGGGGCGGGAGGAGAAAGGAACATCTATGGGCTGCCTCCTGCGTGCCCCCCAATGGGGATCGAGCCAGCAACCAGGGCATGTGCCCCCCCAGTGACCTTGCATGCATGGGATGAAGCTCAACAGACTGAGTCAAACCTGGCGAGGCAATAATCACGTCTTTTTTACATAACTCTTTAAACTGCTGACTTTTTTTCTCCATTTAATATACTGTGAATTATTTCCCCATGTTATTAAATATCCTTTTATAATATCAAATTTAGTTATTGAATAATATTCCATCATATGGCTAGACCAGTGTATAACTGATTCCTGATTGTTAAGGATATACTAATAATTTACCATTTTTTGGTAATATTTACTTTTTTAAAAAAAATATAGAGTATTCAATCACAGAAGTACTTTTAAGTGACTTGCTCATCCCCACTCTATTTTATTTATTTTGATTTATTTATTATTTTATTGTCAATTACAGTGTGTACTCAGTTTTGTATGAGTTTCAGGTGACATGGATAGACTCTTAATAGACAACTGTCACTAATTTTAATCAGTTAATTGCCACATGTCCAAAACGGAAACCATCCCCACACACCACGATATTTTGAATTTAGTAAAAAAAAATCAACTTGCAATGAATATTATAAAAATAAATATGTTACTCACAATTCGGGCGTTCTTGAATATTTTCAGCTGAAAATTCTTACAAAAAAATGATGTTAAAGTTGGTCAGGGCTGCCACTTAGGGAAACATTGTTTTTAATAGATGCACGTGGCGTGTGGGGAAGGTCGGCCACTTGCTCTACAGCCGCGTATGGCGCACAATGGGCTAAGGACTGGGTGGCTGCAGGTTGCCGGCCCTCCAAGGTTCAGTGGTCAGCTAATAGCACATACAGGGAGAGGTCCTAGTGCAACGGGCTTTCAGCTTCCTGAGCGGAATTTCCAGAATTACCGACTGGCCCTAAGTCAGGGCTTCCAGGTTGTAGCCCAGGCTTCTGCGTGTTAATAAGCTCCCTGTGCTCTTTGCATGCGTCCCAGAGCGTAAGCAGCACAGGCACAGGGCACAGCCATGCGGTCAGAGGAACTCAGCAATATTAACAGGAAAGACATAAACTTGGGGAAACATTGACATTTCACCCGTCTCCATGGCTTCCTTTACTAAATGGAAATGATGACATAGCCTAAGGTTAAGTGATGTCAAGGGAATGTGGTGTTTATCACGAGTCTGTTTCCAACTCGCACACGCAGGCTCTGGGAACACGGTGGGGAGAGCAGCCTCCTTGGATAGCAGACTGCATATCACACTCGCTTATAGTGAGTGTCACACAGCAAGCATAGAACCTCCTCAGAAGCGAACCTCCTCAGATTTGCATAAATCTATTTGCTGAAACTCGGGTCAAGAAATCAGATTTCCCATTATTAAAGTTATCCTTCATGCTTGGTAATATTTATACGAGCCAACTGCAAATCGTGAGAACAGACCAAATCTCTGGGCTGAAGTACAGTTTAAACATCTGTCCTCACAGGAATTTTACGCATAGAACTATCCCGTGACAATATTTTAATAAAGGACCAGTACGAGAATAGCCGATTGCAGAACCCCGTTTTTCCTTTCTGATAAATTAGATACTCGCTTTTTAAAAAATGATTTACTAGATCTTGACCAAAGGACTTCCTAAGTCAAGCCCTTCTATTAAGATTGCAAAGGTATTTTTTAAGCATGCCTTTATTAACCTGAATGTAAAACCATAGGGAAAATAAACGCTAATTTAGCTAGAAGATAACATTCATTTCCCTGGGAAGGCCTAGTGACAGAAGAATGTGAATGCCCACTGCTTGCTACCTGTGACAACAGAGCAACCCAAATGCAGTGAGTAGGTGCTGCCTCACCTGCCCTAGCGAGTCACGCAGAACCGGGAACCACAAGCCCTAAACAAACCGGACCATCAGCGCTGTTTCCTCCAGATGAGCCTCATGTAGTGACATGCCATTCTCCATACAAAAGAGTTTCTCTTTCTTATTTTTCTACCAGAGGCCCAGTGCACAAAATTCGTGCACTTGGGGACGTCCCTGGGACCAGCCTGCGCTCTCTCCCAGTCCTGGAGCCCTCGGGGGATGTCTGACTGCTGGCTTACCAGCCATGAGCCTGGCTTCTGGCTGAGCGGTGCTCCCCCTGTGGGAGCACACTGACCACCAGGGGGCAGCTCCTATGTTAAGCGTCTGCCCCCTGGTGGTCAGTGCGCATCATGGCAACCTGTCGTTCCGCCATTCCGTCTATTTGCATATTAGCCTTTTATTATATAGGATTTTAAGCGAGAAGGTACACCTTCTCCAGTAGAAACATATTTTGCTTCTTGTGCTATACTCCTTAAATATTTTTATTCTGAACCTAAAGTAGTCAAGAAATTAAATGATGACTTTAAAGGAGATTTACCTTTCGAAAACTTCCATGTCCTCAGTTATTCCCCTTTCCCCACCCAAGCTGTTCTGGGAAATAGAAATGTTTTCTAGAAAGGCACTCCTGCATTGCATTGTTGAGAATATTCCTTCCATCTTATGACAACGTTTCATGGTGCAACACTGATGGGCACTAAAGAAGGGTTTGGTAACATGTTTCTTGAATAATCAAGTCATCAGTAAAACCCTGTCTCCCCTATAACCCAGCCCTTAGCAGAGAAGTGGTGATCCAAACAATGCTTGCTCATTGAATGATGGATGAAACAAAGTGCCCCAGGTGTTGGAACCCCCTCAGAAGTCCTGAGGGTGAAGGTAAGCGCTGCATAGTCCCTGAGATGACCCACTCCCCTTAAGTAGAAAGGGACGTTAAACATCTCTCTTTGGAAATAGAAAAATGTAATTTCTCACAAATCTAGCCTCCTAAATAAATTTATGATTACTTTAACATATCTGTAAATAATTACTTACCAAAATACTTAAAATATTAGCTTGCCAGTTTTCTTTAAAACATAGTTATAAGTGCCCAGACAGTGTGGCTCGGGGGTTGGGTGTTGACCTATGAACCAGGAGGTCACAGTTGAATTCCCAGTCAGGGCACATATCCGGGTTGCCGGCTCGATCCTCAGGGGGAGTCATGCCAATCGATGATTCTCTCTCATCACTGATGTTTCTATCTCTCTTTCCTTCTCCCTTCCTCTCTGAAATCAATAAAAATATATGTTTTTAAAAAAGTTATAAGTAAGAGGTGGTAAAAGATGGTTTTGTCCTGTGGGGAAGATGGTGAGTCAGACACTCACATAGGAACGTGAGTAACCCAGAGCCATGCTCTTACAGCTGTGGCACAGAACAGACAGGAGAGCAGAGGCCACTGTCATGCATGTTCTCAGGTCCCCGGCTGGGAGGAGGGAAGCGGTGGGATTCACGTGGCCAGTCAGGGCTGACTTGGGAAAATGCTGACACGGGTGACGTTTACCTCTGGCACTGTGTGTCCTAGTGTTATGTGTTGACTGCCTCTTGTCTGCATCTTCATTGTCCCCAATGACCACAATGTTCCCCTGTTTTAAAAATATATATTTTTATTGATTTCATAGAGGAGAGGGTGAGAGAGACTCATGACTGGCTACCTCCTGCACGCCCCCCACTGGGGGTCAAGCCCACAACCCCGGGCATGTGCCCTTGACCGTAATCAAACCCAGGACCCTTCAGTCCCCAGGCCAACACCCCATCCACTGAGCCAAACCAGGTAGGGCACAATGTTCCCCTCTTGTGATCATCCACAAAGTGGGACACTTTTATTCCTCAGAAGGACTGGACAAGGCCCGTGAGCTGGACTTCAATCCAAACCTGCGACCTGCACGTGCAGGACTCACTTTTCGTTCCTACCTGAATCCTATTGAATAATATGAATAGTCAGAAGCAAAGTCTTCGCCTTTTAAAAAAATAGCGACGTTGCAATTTACATGAGGACACTGCCATTTTTTTGCTATGGCCTCTGTAATATGATTTGACTTTTTAATGTGGGAATACATATTGCATTGATTTTAAAAAGTATTAAAAAGTCAGTGAACACCAGGGGCATGGGGCACACACACATCGCTACACTATGTTAACTTATAAAATCGGTGATGAGCATTACCTACATCTGAACAAATGCCTAGATCCCTGTAAGAGGAGCTTGGGGCCCGTCTCTAAAATGTGCCAAGGGTCCTACACCTCGTGGAGATCGTTTGGGGAAAGGCTGTGTCTTTATTTTACTTATTTTATTGTTAATCCTCCATTGATTTTGAGAGATTGTGGGAGGGAGGGGGAGAGACAGAGAGATAGAAACAAACATGTGAGAGAGACACATCGATTGGTTGCCTCCCACACGTGCCCGGACTGGGGCCGGGGATGGAGCCTGCAACTAATTCTGTGCCCTTGACTGGAGTCGAACCTGGGACCCTTCAGTCCATGGGCCAGCGCTCTATCCACCGAGCCAAACTGGCCAGGGCAAGGCTGTGTCTTCACTGATGAGCCCTGCTCAAGGGACATGACAGATGCTGACAGGGAAGAGCATGCCTGCCCCTCAGTGGACGGCCCGGACACCTGGCCGGTGCGGGCGAGGAGCCTCCGGAGCCTTCACGCTCCTCCAGCGGCAGCCTCAGTGGGTTCACCCTCGTGGTTGCTGCCTGCCCCCTGCACCTCGCACATGTCCTGGTGACACTCTAGTCACATTCAAATTATTTCATCATCTTTCCCACGAGCCTCTGATTTTTCTCAGAATGCCTAGGACCCGGGGGTGGGGGGAGCGGTTTTGTGTGTTGTGGTAAACAAGAGGGTGGGCTTTGGCCTCTGAGAAGCCTTTCACACTCCAAATCCTAGCTGGGTGCTCTCTGCCTTAAACTCTCGAAGCCTCGGTTTCCTTGTGTATAACACGCGTAAACTCACAGTGCCTGCACACTAGGAGTTTTCTAATGATAAGTGTGATGCTGCCCATGAAATGCTTGCAGCACGCGGTCCCCAGCATTTCACAAGTATTATCTGTTTTATTTTCTGTGAAAGACAACCTGCCTTTGGGGAACCACTCCGGAAACTGCCCTATTTGGTGTAGGTGTAGAATATAGTTAAATCCCTACAAGTTTACTTACATGAAGGGAATTTAGAAAACACTTCTTTATATTCAGGCCATGAAGCCTAAAGGCTTAGAAATGATTTATTCTGGAGAGAATCAAAATTAGAAAACAGAGACTGTAGAGTGTGGTGTCTGATTATTCTCAGTTGTTGCCAAGCAAAGCTTTTTGGACAAGAATTCCACAAAAGAACCTTTCCAAACTCCACATAGTCCTACTCTGAATGTAGTTTTAAAAAGTGTTTTTGAGCCCGGCCGGTGTGGCTCAGTGTTTGAGCATCAACCCATGCACCAGGAGGTCTCAGTTCGAATCCCTCAAATCTTGGGCTGTGGGCTTGATGTCCAGCAGGGGGTGCAGGAGGCAAACAATCAATCCATCATGTCAGTTCTATCTCCCTCTCTCTTCCTCTCTCTCTAAAATCAGTTTAAAAACACACACACATTAACAGATGATTTTGATAGTTTCTTTTTAAGATGTCAACTCATTCCAGATAGCTTTCCCCCCTGGAAGTATAAAGATTATTTTAACAAAAAACAAGTAGTACTAAAAAAAAAAAAAGAAAGAAATCAAATCTACATGGAGCTCACATGTTAAGTAAAGAAAAGGTATAAAATATCTCAGTGGCTTCTGCTTAGACACCATTATGGAGAACTGTCCCTGCTCATACCCCAAACCTTTACATTCCGCATTTTGAGATTTAAACTGGTTGGCAAATAAACTTTCTATTACAGCAAGAACTCCTGTATTTTATTTCTGTGTAAGTGGACATGCATAAGTGTTGTAACTTCTCTACAGAAAGAAAATGTCTGGGAAAAGCTTGTGGGTCCTACAGTCCTTGAGGCCAACCTCGCTGTCCTGTATCTGAAAGACGTTACACCCGGAAGTGGATACTGAATGCCAAACGCATCAAGGAAAATGCGTTCTGCACTCCGAAACCCCTCCAGGCTCCCTCATCATTGCATTTGGAACATAGTGTTTTCCTGAATAAAACCAGATTTTGAAACTAGAGATCTAAGTTAGGATCAAAGGTAAAACCTATTTTTAATTTATAAGCTTATGATAAAATAATCAAGACTTTCTGCCCTAGCTGGTTTGGCTCAGTGGATAGAGTGTCAGCCTGCAGACTGCAGGGTCCCGGGTTTGATTCTGGTCAAGGGCACGTACCTGGGTTGCGGGCTCGATCCCCAGTAGTAGGGGACCAGGAGGCAGCCCTTCTATGATTCTCTCTCATCATTGATGTTTCTATCTCTTTTTCCCTCTCCCTTTCTCTCTGAAATCAATAAAAACCCTATATAATAAAAGGCTAATATGCAAATTGCCCCCTTGACCAGGAGTTTGACCGGGAGTTCGACCAGCCCACAGCCCCTCCCCCAGGCTGACCCCATCCTGGATCGGCCTCTCCCAATCGGGGGCGGGGCCAACTGGCCAACGGCACATGGCCCCTCCCCCACCACCAGCCCCACCCCTGATTGGTCCCCCAACCCCAATCGGGGGTAGGGCCGGCCAGACCCCACCCGTGCATGAATTCATGCACCAGGCGTCTAGTATATTAATAAAAAAAGACTTTCTTTTTAAAAAAATATATTTTATTGACTTTTTACAGAGAGGAAGGGAGAGGGATAGAGAGTTAGAAACATTGATGAGAGAGAAACATCGACCAGCTGCCTCCTGCACACCCCCCACCAGGGATGTGCCCACAACCAAGGTACATGCCCTTGACCAGAATCGAACCTGGGACCTTTCAGTCCGCAGGCCGACGCTCTACCCACTGAGCCAAACCGGTTAGGGCAAAAAAGACTTTCTGAGCCCAGAGAAAATAAGATGGATCTTACGTGTCTTCAAGCACCCAGCACCTGGTGTTCCTACCTTTTGCTATTTATGGGAAGTGTCCACTGAACAGGGTATTTGGAAAAAGCAACAAGGGGGAACTCCTGGATATTTGATTGTGTTTGGGTTAAAGCTCACCTTTGAACCACCTTTAAATGATTACCTTAAAAAATAATGTAAATGAGATTGCAGATGGAAATTCTAGCTTGGGAAAAGTACCTCAGAAACAAATTTTCCCACAAATGCAATGGATAGACTAAGGATAATTCCCGACTATTAATAAAAGCAGATCCAGGCGCTCCTTTGTTCAGAGAGCTGGGATTCAGCCAATCATCACTGGTTTGTTGTAATAGCAGCTTCTCTTTTGATTTGTTTGGCATCTGTGTGGATTGGCTGATGCTTTGCAGGACTACTAAATACTTTGAGCACCAGCTTTACGTATAGTCAGGCATCACAATGGGGTATTACTTAATGTAGCAGAAAAGCAAAGCAAAACTTTTTTAAATAAGATGGCAAAAAATACCCATCCCTTACTTTGCAAATCACTTACTTTGCAAATCACGTGACCTTCCTCCATTTAGTGGAAGTGTATGATAATTCATTACACTGGCAACTTGGATAAAAGTTTCCATAAAAAAGAGAGAGAGACCCATTGTGCAATTTAGACTACCAAATTAGCTGTGACATTGGGTTACTCCAACTTCCTACTTCTGCATATCTCTGTGGATAATCATGTGTGATCTGAACTTGAAATATTAAATCTAGGCAACGTATATCTAGTCTTTAAATGATTTTGTGGAGTGAGAAACACTTTCTAGGATTCCTGTTCAATTGTGGTTTTTTGTTTTTTTTGTGTATGTGTGTCTTTTTTTTTTTTTTTTTCAGAAAGATGCCCCCAAATGTTTTATCAACCACTTTCCTGGCCAGCTCTTTAACAATAGCATCTTACCGTTGATGACAATGAAGTATCTATGTGGAAACTGATCGATCACTGGGTAGGTCACTTGTCCTCAGATAAGCACTACGATGGATACAAATAAATACTTTAGATCCTAAGAGCAATTGCTACTCTTTTAGGCCACAATATTTTTTTAAATATATTTTATTGATTTTTACAGAGAGGAAGGGAGAGGGATAGAGAGTTAGAAACATCGATGAGAGAGAAACATCAATTCAGCTGCCTCTTGCACGCCCCCTACTGGGGATGTGCCGCAACCCAGGTACATGCCCTTGACCAGAATTGGACCTGGGACCCTTCAGTCCACAGGCCGACGCTCTATCCGCTGAGCCAAACCAGCTAGGGCTAGGCCACAATATTATATTAAGAATAATGGAATCTATCTATATATATAAAAGCCGAAGCGACCGTTATGACTGGTCAACCAAAAGACTGGTAGCAATGACCATGCACTGACCACCAGGGGGCAGACGCTCAATGCTGGAGCTGCCTCCTAGTGGTCAGTACGCTCCCACAGCCAACCTCCCACGGCCGGCCAGCCCCGATCGGCCCTGATGGGGACTGGGTGAGATGGGCCCTAATCGGCCCCAATCACTGGCTACACCAAGGGACTGCACCCGTGCATGAATTCGTGCACCGGGCCTCTAGTATTTATATAGAATCATGTAACTGTACCTATTTTATGAGAATAAATGAATTAAAACATGTAAGGCATTTAGTCAGTTTTTTTTTTTTATCCTTACCTGAGGATATTTTTCCATTGATTTTTAGAGAGAGTGAAAGAGAGAGGAAAAGACAGAGGGAAATATCGATGTGAGAGAAACATATCAATTGGTTGCATCCTGCACGATCCCTGACCAGAGCCTGGGCCAGGGAGGAGCTTGCCCTTGACCAGAATCGATCCTGGGACCCTGCAGTCTGTAGGCTAACACTCTATCTACTGAGCCTAATAGGCTACGGCCGGATCAGTTTCAGTAAATGCCAGTTTAAAGGATGCTGCACTGTTCAAATTTCTCTAATATAAAATTTGGAAGAGACTGTGGAGTAATGCCAACAAAAAATCCCGTAACACTAAGTAAAATTAATGAAGTATTTTGTAAATATTTTAATAGAACAAAAAAGGAATGTCATCCTGCACCGAAAATAATTTAGTGAAACGGAGAAGCATCTATCTTCCACTGACTTACTTGGGGGAGGTGGACTCTCATTATTATAATCATTGAAGTCAGTTTTCGGAGGAGGAAGCCTGCTTTATTCTTCTCTTTTTCTTTCAAAAGTAAACATCCTCTTTCGCCCTCTGGTGGCTAAAGGCAACATTTTCCCTGTGGATGAAAACAGTTGAACTCCGGTAACAGCCAATTATGTTTAATGCTTCTGATTCTTCTCGCTGTAAAAATATGTATATTTTTAACCAATGTAAATATAACTGAGGCAGTTTTGCTCTAATGGTTCCCAGCACTTTATTCAAATAACCCTAGTTATAATATCTAAGATAAAAATATTAATGAGCAATGTAAAAAGAATTTTTAAAAGTTAACTCATTTTGAAAGTTAAAATTAAATAGGGAAGTAACTTTACTTGAACTGAGTGTCCTTTAGTATAAAGAATAAACAAGCTCTTTACGAAAACAGAAGGACCCTAATATATTTTCAAATGATAAGCATAGTAGATACAGTTCATCTCAAAGAGGTTTCAGTTTGGTTTTGACTGTTGTAACAATATGTGTAATCGTATGTTCACAACTCACCACACCAAGGAGAAGGTAGATAATTTAACAGCACAGGGTTGGGCTTCCCTATATATTTTTTCTTAAGTAAAATTTTCAATGTACTTATCAGTGCATTTTACGCATACAAACTACCTCACTTCAGAAAAGAATTAAACATGACAACCACTTAATGTTGAATTTCTTTATTTTCGCCAGAACAGTTGAATATTGAAACCCAACTTGTTACTTTGAGAAAGGGAAAAATCGAGAAACATGAAAAGACAAACATTTCGTTTAACTTATGGTATTGTGAGCAGTCACTTTTGTAGGCAACACTTTTTTTCTTTGTAGAAAAGAAGAAATAAAAAAACAAACAGCACCATTAAAGAATGCGTGATCCCTGAATTCCAAACAAAACGCCGTCTAAAAGTTGTTTAAATGCTTGTTGCACTCAGTCAGATTTCGTCGGGTATCCAAGCAAGCACACAGGTTTCCAATCGCAGCCGCCTCGCTGAACCCACCGCGCCCCCTTCTGAGGACTCCCCACTCCTTTGCTGAGAGTTCCCGCGGGAGTGATATATTCTTTGGTAGAGGACCGAGGAGGGCGTGCCCTCTCTGGATGCTGAGATAAAACGTCTATGTATGTCGAGGGCCTGAGCCCCCAATCTGTTTGTCATACATGTTGTGTTGGGGCGATTTCACATTTTCCCGTTACACTGTAAGAGTAATACCACCTTTAAAAAAAAAAGGCATTAAATGGCTAATGTCAAACAGATGTAAACATTCAGAATACTGACCGAAGAGGAAAAAAAATACACACAAACACATATATAAAAAAAAAGAAACTGCAGTGAAAAATATGAACCGGATTAGGTTTCCATGAAGCAGGGGAAGAAATACAGCAGTAGAAAACAATGAGGGCAGCCGAGTAGAGCACTTTCTTTGAAACATTCATGAATAGTACAATACAACCAAGTTTTCCTACCGCCTAAATTCTCCTGCGACTATCAAATAGAGTACAAAGCGAAAGAGTATGTGCTATTAAAAAAAGCAGCTCCTTTAAATTATGTAAAAATGCGTCTTGTTCGCTCTACAGTGACAGAGCGTGAGGACTGAAGACAACACGGATCTTCTATTCGGTGACATTCTGGCTCCGCAGGCCCCTGACAGTCTGGTGAGCTCCTCTGCCCGGACTCACATGGACAGTGGCTCTGGGCTCTGCATGTTCCGTGGGCTCCTGCCCACCGGGCAGCCAGCACGGTGCTTGGCCTTGACCCCAGAGACGACGCAACCCTGACCTGGCTGCAGCTTCTGTCAGTGGGACTTGACCAGACCAAGGAGGAACCCAGGCCAGGGGAACACCCCCCTTTTGAAATTCTGAGTGTCTGTCAAGGAAACCGGTGCATGATGGGTGCTTGCCCCCGACTGCCTCGTGAAGCCCTGCACCGCAGCTCGCTTGTGTCTGTGTTTATTCTGGAAGAGAAAGACTACCCAAGGTCTGGAAGTCAACTAAACCTTCTACAGCTTGTCCTAGAAGCACGCATCTCCGCAAAGTCTTTATAGCAACCAGGCTCAACCTCATAGGCTTTTCAAGTTTTCTTTCTCACACTCGACCTTAGCAGGGAAGTCTGGTCACCGTGGTGCTCGGTTCACCACCAGCATCCCCGCTCTTCTCACTTGGGGGTGGGGAGGGAAGGACATGCTTTTCATTTTGAAAATGAATTTGCATCCGAACGTTCTTATGAACATGCCCACTGACGACCTGAACGTCTTTGTACACCTCAGGCAAATGCATATCATGTAGGAGGGGGGTGGGGAGTGGCGCGTCCCTCCTTCCCCTGCTCCGAAAGTGCTACTTACGGAAATACATCCTTTGTGATTAAAAAAAAAAAATTGCATGTCACATGTGCAAGTTCTACTCCTGATGAGGATAGATAGCGTAGTGTCCAAGGATCAGGATGATGCACATGCTAAGATTTGCACATTACACCACAATAACCATGTAGGAAGTCACATATTCCATTTGTACACAGGCAGACACCTGTGGGAGTCAGGAAACTAAGGACCTACTCACCTCATCTAAATAGACTGGCTTTTGTGTATCTAGTCAATGGACCGTCTATTTCTGCATTTGTTTCTTTCTTTCCATTATTTTTTAGCCCAACGATACTAATTTTTCAGTCATAAAAACCATATATCAACATTAGGACTTCAAACTGGGGCAAAAAACAAACAAACAAACAATCACAACAGCAAGGGCATGGAAAAAGTAAGCTCTTTGGACCAGGGGATAGAATCCATGCATGGTCAACGATTGATCTCCCAAACCTATTCTGCGAAAAATCAAAACATACAGAAGGACACTTTTCTTTATTCCCAGTAAGCGACTTGCAGGCAGGATTCCACCAGGACGGAGCGGACAATGGGCTCAGCACCACATCGGCCTCAATCGTACCTCATCGACGGAGTGCAAAGGTTTTGTAGGCTGGAGTTTCTTTCAACACCGTGTCAGTTACTGGTAGGGTAGATGTGAATCTGCTGGTGTAGACAGTACCTGACACTGGTAGAGCAGCAGCTGAGTTTGGAAGGAGTTGGCCTGCACGTGTCTAGATTCAGGGATGCCCCTCTGAGAGCAGGAGGAGATGACAGCATGATCCTCTGACCCCGGTGACATCAGAGCCCCGATGACCGCTGGGACGAGGATGCCGCCTTCAGGCCACCCGGAGCGGAGGCAAGGTTCGCGGGTGCTCAGCTGCATCCCTCCTCCCTGGGAAGGGCTGGTTCAGTGCATTGCTATTTTTCTCGGGTAGGAGTTGATCTTGTTACTGTTCATGTGAAAAACAGAAGTGACGGTACTGAAGCACCAAATTGAGGCCACAAAACAGGCCCTTCTTTGCTTGTCTTGATTTGGAAGATAAAATACCTTTCCCTATCAGCAATGCGTTAACGACGACGACAGCTCTGCCACCTAACAAAATTTGGCAACATCACAATAATAAATATGGAAGGGTGGGGGGGGGACATATAACATAGTTGATTATTGTAAAAAAAAAAAAAAAAGAAAATCACAAGTGTGTTTTTTTTCTTCTCCAGAATGCAATTTCTGTTCATTCCAGTTAATTTTTAAGACGTATTTTAAGGGAATGTCAAAAGTTTACATGGATTAGGATGATCCCACGTGAAAATATCTGTCATTCTCACCGTGGACAGATGATATTTCCCCCCCATGTTTTGTGTTTTTAAATTCTACAGCCTCAATCAATCAACGGGTTAATGGCACTCCACGTTTTGTGCTCTGTAATCGGAAGTGAAATGGCGTGGCTTTTGTTGTCTTCCATCTTCTCACAACATGCATGTGCTTTTGAACTTGCTTTAGGGAACAGAGCCTCTGGAACTAAAGCTGTTCTCCGGCACGAGGGCAGGCAACGCTCGGGGGAGGGAGCTCAGGTAAGCAACACTCAGACTCACGGGGCACACACGGGCGGCGCGTGGAAGATGCAGTGTCCCTTTTCCGAAGCAGCTCCACTCCCCAAACAGGAAGATTGCACTGCACTCACCTGAGGGGAAAGAAAACAAAACACGCGATCCCTGCGACTATTTCAAAAACGGTGGCTGTTTCAGGGTTAAGCAGAATCGCATAGATTGTGAATCACGAGGAAAAAGTTGTTCAGAAAAATGTCGGCCCTTCAGCCTTCTGGAGTCCCTTTGATCGTCAAGGACACTTTAAACATGAGGTGGCCAACCTCTGCAGAGCCGGAAGCAGGAGGCACTGGTGCCGCCCGCAGGGTCTACGATAACTTCCCCCCGACTTTAATATCTAGTCGTTGTAAAGGAGTGAAGAGAATGGGCCAATAGTGACATGACCCACCCCTTTGTATGTGTTGGCACACACAGCATTTTCTTTTGAATTTTAAGGCATTGTTACAATACTTGCTCTTAAAGCCCACACATGAAGCTCTGACATCCTCTGGGCCTAGGGCTCTCTGGTGGCCAACTGACCCCCCAGCATCAGATGTCAAAGGGCGCGGACCAGGGTACTGCAATGCAATGTCCGGCCCGAGACACATGATAGGACAACGTGTGCACCATGTCCAAGGCCCACGCAGATGCCCTGCCCGTCTCTGAAAGGAGGGCACAAGGAGGAAAGAGTCAGGAGATACCTCTTTCACTGTATCTTTTGTGATGTGAGTAAAGACAAGGAAGCGAACATTGAAATCAGAGTCCCCTTTCCAACGATGGTTTCACCACGGGGAAAAGTGGTGCCAGAAGAGCCAACTGAAAACCCTCAAACCCTCGCCGTAATGGCTCATCTACAGGAAATGCGCCGCCCACCTCCCATCACTGACCACGTCTTTCTCCACCTGCATCGGGTTAGTACTAATGGACAATGTCCCTTTCCTATCTGCACCTGAACTGAAACAAACACCACAAACAAACGAAAGGTGGGTAGTGACCTGCAAACATGGGCAGAAAGTGTCCAAAGCTGGGGAGCCAACTACATACGTGACAGACACGCTGCTGAGCAACTCGGATGGGAGGCCCTCTCGCCTTCCCGAGACACGCAGAGCAATAGCCCCGCGGAGAAGCGGTCACCTGGCCCAGAGGAAGGAAATGAGCGCACCCCCAGCTCCGCGCTACTCGACTGGCTGCGGCCGCTGGGCATTTGCACCGTGGAAAAGGGACACTGCACCTCGCACTGCGCTCACCGCACCCCCAGGCACGCCACGCACACCTGCTGCACCCCCAGGCACGCCACGCACACGCACACCCGCCGCACCCCCAGGCATGCCATGCACACGCACACCCGCTGCACCCCCAGGCATGCCACGCACATGCACACGCACACTTGCTGCACCCCCAGGCACGCCACGCACACGCACACTTGCTGTACCCCCAGGCACGCCACGCACTCACGCTTACTGCACCCCCAGGCACGCCACACACAGGCTCTCACCGCACCACCAGGCACACCACACTAACGCTCACTACACACGCGCTCACCGCATCCCCAGGCACGCCACACACACACACATACACATGCACGCTCACCGCGCCACCATGCACACACATGCTCACCACACCACCATGCACACCACATTCATGCTCACCACACCACCAGGCACACTGCACTCATGCTCACCGCACCACCAGGCACACCGCACTCGTGCTCACCGCACCACCAGGCACGCCACGCAGAGCTTGGAGGGCCCTATGCAGTCGTCGTGGCAGAAGGCCCCGCAGCCCTTGCACACGATCATGGCTTTCAGGCGGCAGGAGCACTTGAGCTCCAGCTCCTCGGCGCTGCTGCTGTCCGCGAAGTTCT
>NW_005361048.1:764437-764810 GCF_000412655.1 Myotis brandtii
TTCTCGATGGCAGAGGCCGCCCGTTTGAAGCTCGTGCTGCCCAAGTGTATGGCTGGGTAGTTTCCGCAGAGCGGCGGAGGTGGCGGCGGCGGCGCCGGCATCTTCTGCGCAGCTAATGGGGGGAAAGGCTTTTGTGGCTCAGAAAGCAAATAGGGAGAGAAGTCTGCGTTTTTCAGCGCAAACGCTTTCAGCTGTTCTTTCATCTCGTTCTGGTCGTAGGGAACCTGCTTCAGGCCCAGTTCACAGCTGCTGCCTAGGCCTTCCTCGAAGGAGACCGGCTCGGATTTGATATTGCTACAGAGGCCCGTGGCCGGCGGCCAGCCCAGGCGCTTGGTGGTCTCCACGGCCACGGGAGGCTGTTTCTGCTCGGCTG
>NW_005361048.1:765245-766526 GCF_000412655.1 Myotis brandtii
CAGGGCAGGGCCTTGACCTCCGGCTCCACCAGCAACCTCCCTGGCTCGCATTTGACTTGAGCGTGCTCCCCCGCCGCCCTGGCCGCTCTCTTTTTGGGGTGGTTCTCCCGCTTTCGCATGTGGAGCGGCGCGAGGGTCCCCGCCAGGTAGCCCTTCCCGTCGGGGTTCGGGGAGCTGGAGGGCATTTCCACGACGCTCCTCTCCGCGGCAGCTTTCCCCGCTGAGGTAGGTTGAAGGGGCGCCGGGAGCCTGTTGATTTCCAGCTTGGCTCCCAGCCGGGGCTGCGGCAACACTTTCTCCAGAGGCAGGTTGCCCTGCAGGAGCTGGGTCACCAGTGGGTTGTTCGCCTCCACGGACGACAGACGGCAGCTCGAGCTGCCTGCGTTGGGCGCTCTTTTCAGGGTGTCCGCAGCCAAGGACACCGCCTCGTCCCCGGGGCCCGAGGTGGGGACCTTCCTGTTCTGCGCCTGCTGCACCCCCGGGGCTGCCTCCGTGGCCGGAGGGGGCCGCTCGGGGCCGGGGAGGTCCCCAGTGTCCACTCGGAAGCCCCTGTCCGCTCTGTCCACTGCCTGGGGCTCGGGCTTCGGGGGGAGAGGGACCCCCGGCAGGAGGCTCCTGGGGTGGAGCTCCGCCACGTGTGAGTAGCCGGCGCGCTCGGCTTTGACGGCCTTGGCACAGCCCAGCTCTGGACGCTCCTTCTGTCTGCTCGGCCCTGAGTGGCTGCCCGGCGGCCCAGTGCTCCTCACGGCCTCCTCCTTCCAGCTCAGCCTGCCGCCTGCGGTGTACGGGCCGCCACCGGTTGTGTCGGCTTCACTTTTGAAAGTGGCCGGGCCACGGGCCTGCTCAGCAAAGCTGTTGCCAGGCGCCGTCGCCTCGTGTAGTGTCTCGGGAAGGACCAGGGGCGCCTCCCGGAGGCCTGGGCAGGGGGCCTGCGTCGGTTTGCTGTCTGGTTTGGCTGCAGACCCGGCGATGACACTGGGCCCGGGATCGATGCTTTCGGTGGCGGCCGGCTCTGGCCTGCTGATCCCTAAAGGGACACTGCGGAGGCCAGGGTGGCGCTGTGATCCACGATGACCTTGCAGGGGATCGACCTGTTGATGGCTGCCGGGGCGAAGGCCGCCTGGTGCTGGCCTTTCCCACAGTTCTCTGCCCTGTTCCGAGGCCCTGAAGTTTTGTCCAAGCTCTCGGCACTGAACTTGGGGGCACAGTCGTAAGAGCTGATGGTCAACATGCCTCCAGTAAACACGGCGATGGGCGGGCGGGCCACCAGAGGGTCCGTGA
>NW_005361048.1:766929-774105 GCF_000412655.1 Myotis brandtii
CCTGCTCGTCAACCCCCGGCCCGGCTCTCTTCTCGGGAGGGAACCTGGCGCTCATTCCCGGTGAGGCAACCAGGACAGAAGTCGTGGCAAGGTGGTTTGGCAAGTTCTTTGCGATGGAGAGGGTTGGCACAGAGGGGTACTGCCCGGAGACCACGCCGCCCGCACCGCTGCTGGACGTGAGCGCCTGCGTGTCATCCACGGAGCCCGCGGTGCTGGGGCCCTTGGGGGCGGCGG
Organism: Myotis brandtii; assembly: GCF_000412655.1. NCBI lineage: Eukaryota > Metazoa > Chordata > Mammalia > Chiroptera > Vespertilionidae > Myotis > Myotis brandtii. The sequence continues at coordinate 767,164 of NW_005361048.1, forward strand.
GGAGGGGCGTGCTCTCGGTGCATTTTGGTACAACGGCTATGCATGGGGCATCCGCGCCCTGGATGGTGGTGAGCACGCTTAGACTGCAGGCAGAAATGGTAGTGTTTGCACTATCCACAGACACAAGGACGGAGGGCTGATCGACGGGACTCACAAAGGGATGCTCTTTAATTGCTCCCGACACAGCCGCGCTGCAGACCGACACGGGGACCGCACTTGTACTGAACAGCATGGGTACATCGCTCTTTTCCGAGGAGGTAGAGGAAATCGTCTTCTCAGACACATGGGACGCGGGTACACGTTCCTCAGGACCATGCACGGCTACGTCCGTGGCCGCGTCTGGGGGTTTGGTGGGTGGGAGAGGCGGCTGGAGGGCAGGGGTGGCCTCCCGGAGGGGCGTGGGCTTGCTGCTGGGTGACCTGCAGTTGGGATTGGCAATGATGACACCGGTAGAACCTTCGAGTTTGGCCTCGGGGGCGGGAGGGACCTCTAAGCTGGGAGGGCCTTCCTTGCAGCCAAGCGGAGGCAGCCGGGCCTCCTTCGAGCTCTGGAAGAGGTGCGCTCGGGCTTGGTGCTTTGCGAAGAGCTTCGCCTTCGTCTGCTCCTTGATGTGCGCCAGGGTTCTGGCCTTGCCACCCTCTCCCGGGCCGCCCATGGCCCCGGAGACGATGCTCGCTGCAGCGGCTACCGCGGCGGCCGCTGCTGCCTCTCGCTGAGCCCTTGCCTGCTGGGCCCGAGCCTTGATATCCGCCAGGGTCCTGGCCCCCGTGTTCCTGCCTCCACCCACGGATGTGCTGGGGGAGGCTCGAGACTCTGGCTTGGAGACTGGCTGGCTCTTGATGATGAACGGCGGCCCGATCTTGGAAAGCTGGATCTACAAGGAGGGAGAGTGGAAAGATAAGGTTGGTCCATGGTCACAGAGGAGACGCATGGCACATAACAGGAGCTGCATTTTCTCATAATGTGGCATCGATGGGCCTTTAGGGTACCAAGGGACATGACATGCAGCATGGATGTGAGAATTAAACATTTTCATCTCTGTTTTTACGCTATGAAAACATCAACCTGGTGACTTCATTTGCAATGGAAATGAAGCATCTTCCTAATGCCTCATATAGATGGAAACCAAGTCCAGGCCTGTTAAAATGAGGTTAGCTAACAGACAGTGAGGTTAGCTAAGAGAGATATTTAGCTTTTAAATGATCTTCCTTGCTGGCATGAAAATCTGGGACCCTAACTCTACTTGAGTTTATCTGTCTTAATTACATGCACACACCTCTAGCCACGGGTCAGGAGACGAATTCTCATCCTGACTTTATTCAGAGGAACGTTGTGATGCTACGCAAATCACCGTGTCCTTCAGTGTCTCCAATACCCTCCCCGAGCCAGAGACCCTAGTTGTGTATCCTTGTTTTTATGCATCCTTGTATCGCCGCGCCTGCTGCTTTATACATAGGTAATAAGCACACACAAAAAGTCTGTGAACTCAGATGTAAAGTGAGACTAGTTACTTCCGGTCCAGTTCCTTCAGAGGACTGTTAGAAAGATGGAACTCTGGTTTTCTGCCTCTAAAAGGAAGCATGAGTCAGGCAGTTTCTTTTGATCCTGATAATCTACAGTTTGCTGAATTTTGTCAATGTCCCAACCCACACTGTTCACCTACTCATGCTAATGAAGAGACACAGTCATGGCCAATCAGGAGGCACAAGACCTAACAACCCATACACCATAGCAATGCCTGTGATTCTCTAGTCATGAAGAACATCCTTAGATCATAGACTGGTAGAGCTAGAAGGGACCTAGCTAAGGTCTCATTTTACTCTGGAAAAATCTGGAGGTAATGCAGATCGCCATGCCATTGGGCCATCTAGCACTGAGCCTCAGGGAGGGCCTTTGGGCTCCCCATTCAGAGCTGTTGACATGCCCTATGTGTCCTCTTCCCCCTCCTTCCCCCCCTCCCCCCCACAGAAAAAGCTTTCATAGAAAACATCTCTCTTCTTAACAACTGTATATTCACATTATAAACACCTGACACATACTAGTACTACAGGATCATGTCACTTTGGAATTAGGCTGTGGAAGGCTGGCAGATGGAATTGCCTTCCTGAGCTACCTCATTTCTCATTTTCAAACCTGTGATGTCTCTCTTCTGATTCAAATGCTCCAAAGTGAGGGTCAATTCAGAGAGGGGATTCAGTGTTTCCTTTTCAAGATTTCCCTTGGTTTAAGAAACTTAGAACATTAAAAAAATTAAGCCTAATTAAGTCTTAAGACCTCAAGACCAAACAAACACCAAGTACACTTGTAGTATCTACCTATTTATCTATCTTTACATAAAGTGTGTATCACTTTGAAAATAAGCTTTTGGCAAAAAAAAAAAAAGAATACGTTTAAGAAGATTTCTAATGAAAAGCATGCTAGTATTTTTCTTTCCATTGCTTCATAAATTAAAACACATAGCAGTGTTTTATATTCATCTTTTACATCTCCAGAATCTCATTTACTAGGGACTGCTTTATTAAACAATAACTACAGCCACACTCTTAAAAGCCAACCTGATGGAGATCATATAAAAAGGTGGCAGAGCACAGCAAATAAAAAGAGATTAAGAAAAGCAAAGCTTGAGTGTGTTTATGATTCTAGACCAATCCTATGTGGAATAATCCATCTTTTTGTGGAGCAATATAAATGGACTCAGATAAAAGCAGGGCATAAGTTTAAATTATAGTGGGTAGAATTTTTTTTTTTTATTAAACAGACTTTCTTTGAATTACACTTAATTTTCAGTTTATCAGGAAGAGCCAATTTATATAAAAGGTTTGTTTTCCAAGAGTTAAAATCTACTGGGATCAAAAGAAAATATTTACATAGAAATGTTTGTCCACAGGCTTTATGTTTTGTGTGAAGTTAAATACCTCGTTCACTAGCTCAGAAGGAGGAAAAAAAAAAGGATTTGGATGCCTATATATCCACAGCATTTCCCTTCAGGGTTCACAAAGCAATTTCATTGATTTGTTGAAGGAAATTTAATGAGGCTCTTCCAAAAGCCAGGTCCCTCTCTGCTAGGCAATGGTGGTGTTCAATGTTTGTTGGAAAATGAATGAAGGGATAACAAGTACCTGCATCTCTTTAGTGCCTGCCTCGAATTCCTGACTGCTTTCTCTAGTTCTTCTGAACTTTTAAAGGCCAAGGAATTAGCTTTCAAATTTTCCCAAGTTTATTTAGTGCAAAGCTCTGTCCTACACCCTGGAGTCCCCAAAAGACCCTGCATCTCAGTGGCCTGTGATCAAGTCCAGGCCCTGTTCTGCCTCCCCACTTCGTTTCCCTTACATGCTGAGGTCTAAGTACATACATGCATCTAAACTTCTATTAGCTCAATGCACAGTCTTAAAAAGGATCCCTTAATATTAGACTGGCGCCGGGAGTGTTCGACTATCAACTGCTACATAAAACCCAGAGGGAGCAAGATCTCATTTATTTCTGGAAAATTCAGTATCTAAGTCGGGAAAGCCTATGCATGGAAGTGCCTTTTCCCCCTTTTCTTCATTCTTATAAAACACCCTACCTTGAGAGGAGGGACTCTGGGTTCCTCTCGTGGAGGCTGCTGCTCCTTCTCAGCGGGGCTGCCAGATGATGCGTTCCGGGTGGATGGATCATCTTCGATCCTCGCTCTCTTCTCCTTGCAGATGCCAAAGCTGTGCTGCTCTGCGGTCTTCCTCTTCGCTATCTCCGATTCTCTGCTTTCGTTCCTTCCGCCGTCAGGTGACTTGGAGGGCTCTGACAGCTTGGAAGGATACGGGGTCTCCAACCGGTTCTGCGAGCTTCCTTGCTTATGTGTTTTACTTCTGGAGGCTTCTGGAAATGAAGCCTTCTCCCCCGGGGGGACATACTGCTGGTCCTGTGACTGAGCTGCTGGAAGCTCATTTCCTTTACTCTCTGTCTCCTCAGAAAAGACAGGCAGTTCCAATGGTGAGGACACCCCTTTCTTTTCTGTTCTCGGCAGCACATTAGGATTTTTCCCTTTGATGATTTCTGCAGAAGGAAGTTCTGGAATCGGAGCAGGATAGGGCTTCTCTGTGTCAACATGTGATTGACAAGGCTGCTGAGTCGGGGGCTGGCTGTGGAGTTCTTTGGACGGAAATGCTTCGGGAGCGATGGGAGAAGGGCCCAGGTGGATGGGCTCCGGAGTACTGGACAGAGTCTTCTGCTGAGAGAGAAGGCTCTCTCCCAGGGGCTTGGCAGTGGCGGGGCCTTCATCGTTCTGCGGAGAGAGTGGTTCTTCAGATATGGAAGGGGACTTTCTTTGTTGATGCACCGCTCTTTCATTCAGGGAAGAGTTGGAAACTGGAGATGTTTCTGGAGGAAGTGGCAAACTGGATGAGAAAGTGGTCTCCGCTGTGAGAAGCATGGAAGACACTGAAGACGTTTCTGATGCCAGCGGTAAGTCGGACATGGGCGATGCTTCCGACGTTAAAGGTAAATTGGACACGGGGGATGCTTCCGAGGTTAAAGGTAAATTGGACATGAGCGACCCTTCTGATATTTCAGGTGAAGTGGACACGGGCGATATTTCTGATATCAGAGATGCGTGAAGGTTTCCATCGGAGGGCTTCCTCTGGTTGTATTTGTCTGCATGTTCAGTGCTGGATACCTCCGAACAAAACGTCGTCTCCAGAGAGGCTGGAGTGCATGATTCTTCTGAAGTAGACTGGGTTTCCCCTCCGGGGGATGGCGTGCTGGTACAGGCCCCCTCTGGGCTCTCAGAGGAGAAGGAGGTCTCAGAGATGCAAGCGTTTTCAGAAAGCTGTTCCTCAGGATCGCTCTGTAGCTCCATATCCACAGCGATCCCTCCCTTCGGAAACTGGCCTTCTAAAGGAGATGACCCTGTTTTCATTTTTGGAGTATTGGTCTCTGTGTCAGTTTCTGGCTCCTTATGTTCTGTGTCGTTGAGGTGAGTCACAGAAGAAGTGGAAGGAATGAGAGAGTCACAGACTTCTAGCTGCTCAATAACCACGGACATTTCTTCCTGGGGAGATTCGGATTTCTCTTCCACCCTCAGTTCAACATGAGGCACAGTCTCTAAAACATCGTTCATTATAACACAAGATTCCAAGTTTTCTTCAGGAATTGCTATCTGGGGCTCTTCATGAGCACTGCCTGGAATTTCAGACTCCTCCAAAAATTCAGGTATTGCCTTAAGATTTTCATCCTGGCACTCACAGATACTTGTCTCTACCTCTTCCGCAATTTCCTCCTGAATCACAGATTCTTCAGGGATCAAGATATCCTCCGATTCCGACTCTGCCATTCCCTCTTTTCCTACATCTGCCATAGGGCAGAGCCCAGCACGGAACTCAGGCTCTGCAGAAGTTGGACTTTTCATGATTTTTGGCTGCTGTTCTTCCGAGGGAGACTGTGAAGAAAGACCTGGAAGACTCGAGCTCCCACATGAAGAACTACTTTCAGCTCCATCACTGTTTGGTCCAGCCGTGAGCTTTGTAGATTCCTCTCTTGACATGCCCAACCTGCACAGAAATTAGAAACATTGTTGTTCAACCACAAAATGCAAAAGGTACAGTTCGATCTCTCACAAATGTAGTATTTAATAAAAGCAAATGCATCAAATGAACTTTATAATCACTAAGTAACATGCTCAATTTATATAAATTAGTTCATAATGACTTGGTTTTTCTACTTTATAATCATAACTATTTCTGGTTAAGAAAGATATAGATTTTTATTCCGTAAGCAAAGAGATATGAACCTTACCAACTGTTTGTAAAAGGAATAAGAAAATTACAGACTACAAAAGATTAGGAAATATGGTCAGAAAAGCAAAAAATGTGTAAGTTCTAAGATTTTTTAAGTCATAAAGTAAAAGTAGAAATCTGTCACTATAGTAGAAAAATAACAGCCTTCAAAGGATGCACCATAACCAAATAATTAAGATCCATGGAAGATGGGTATGTTGTAAAATCTTGACACTGAAATGACTTCCAAAGATTAAGTTCTCTTAAACCAATTAAAGAGTTGTTGTTCAATCATCTTATTTTAGAATCTAAGCATCTAACCTAAGACAACATGGAAATTTCACTAAAGAATAACAAACATATTTGGGATCATCAGAGTGGATTCTGCTAGGTTACATTTGTGTGAGGCAAGACGAATTCTTTCGTGTAGATCTCTTACTGTAAAAATATTCCATAAAAAAAGATTAGAAATAATCCAGCCTAATGTTCAGATCATAAGGCAAAGTTAATCAGGATTACAATCAAAGATACTTCGAATCACTGTTTCCTGTCATATGGAGCTACCAGATCAGCATCAGGGGCAAGGGAACAGGATGATCTAAGTGCATTACATTAGAGCACTAGGGGCAATTACAGAGATAAGCGGGAGAGAGAACATCTCCAGAGCAAGAAACACGGCTGAAATACAGCTCTAATAATATCAATGCGGGAAAATACCTCTGAGAAATCTTCAACCTTTTACTTAAATTACATCCTCAAAATGAAAGGGAAAAAGCTGAATACACTTTGTGGGTGTTTGATCATTGACTTCTTTACTAAAACATTCTGAAAAGAAGAAAGAAGATGCTGCTTTCATAATTAGTCTCTTTTCTTTCAACTTTCCCTAAGATGGGTTCAAACCAAGCTATCATTTATAACTATACTATACTGAGAGGAACAGAATAGCTACATTACAGACAAATTTTTAAGCAGAATTATCAGCTAGAAATAAGGTCTTTGGGGGCTAGGTCAAGCAGGGATACCAGGCTAGATACGAAATTAAGTGTAGAACATACAGAATCTATCCACTAGCAGCCAAATTTCTGCTAGTTGGTTACTGACAATGTTATTAAATATATTTAATGTTAATATATACACACACACACACATACACACACACACACACACACACACACACACACACACACACACA
>NW_005361048.1:774176-825197 GCF_000412655.1 Myotis brandtii
GTGGTGTCCCTCAGCCCAGCCTGCACCCTTCCAATCTGGGACCCCTTGGGGGATGTCCAACTGCCGGTTTAAACTGGCAGTCGAACATCCCTCTCACAATCTGGGACTGCTGGCTCCCAACTGCTCGCCTGCCTGCCTGCCTACCTGCCTGATTGCCCCTAAGTGCTTCTGCCTGCCAGCCTGATCACCCCCTAACCATTCCTCTGCCAGCCTGTTCGACGCCTAACTGCTCCCCTGCCAGACAGATCACTCCCAACTGCCCTCCCCTGCCAGCCTGGTCGCCCCCAACTGCCCTCCCCTGCCCGCCTGGTTGCCCCCAACTGTCCTCCCCTGCCAGCCTAGTTGCCCCCAACTGCCCTCCATTGCTGGCCTGGTCACCCCCAACTGCCCTCCCCTACAGGCGTGGTCCCCCCAACTGCCTTCCCTCCCCTTTAGGCCCGTTCGCCCCCAATTGCCCTCCCCTGCTGGCCTGGCCACCCCTAACTGCCTTCCCCTGCTGGCCTGATCGCTCACAACTGCCCTCCCCTGCCGGCCATCTTGTGGTGGCCATCTTTTGACCACTTGAAGGTGGCCATCTTTGACCACATGGGGGCAGCCATCTTTTGTGAGGGCATGGCAGTTAATTAGCATATCCCCTCCTTATTGGCTATGGGCACCACCATCTTTGCGATGGAGTGAGGGTCAATTAGCATATTCCTTCTTTATTAGATAGGATGTATGTATATGATATATAGGGTGTCCCAAAAATGTATACACACTTTGAATAATTATGAATTCCAATGGGTTAAATCTGGAAAGAAAAAAAATATCAACTGAGCTCTCAGAAAAAAAGTGTGTATACACTTACAAATCATATAGAAATCATATAAATCATATAGAAAACAGCACTGTGTGAAATATGCCCATATCAACATTTTATTTTCATGGGAAAATAGATTTAAGATGGCATAAGGCATAGAAAGAAGAGGCTTAGAGCACACCACATAACCACACAAAGGAAACCCTGCCCTCAGAAATCTAAACTGCAAATCAGACCAACTCTTACAATTCTGAGTTAGCATACATGTGGGTGATTTCTAAGTAACTAAAATATGCCACAGTACTATATCACAAGCAGAGTAAGCCAATAAGAACCATCATAAAGACCTCAAAGAGAAAAAAACCGAAATCAGACAGATTTAACTAGAAGTGAAATTGGATAGCAACATTGTGGGAAAAACTCTGAGCAAGGAAAAGGCACATGGTGTCAGTCAAGTGAAAGTGTGTGATACTAGGGAAAATCCCTCACATATTGGGAAAACGTGGGCAATCTAAAAGTAACAAAACTAGAAGGGCAGTCAATGAAATGTCCAGAATATATCTGTTATCCGATATGAAATCAAAGACAGGAAAAAGCAAGCAAGAAGTCCAGTACCTTTAAGAGACAGAAACTCTATGGAAAACTATAGCAAGAAAGCAGTTAAGTGAAAAAAAACTGTTTGTATTTGGAGCTCAGGAGTGGAGATGGGAGCCTTACTTACAGTATTGTAGCTGTCACACTCTGGGGCAGGGACCTTTAGCCTGATCAACCTATGGGAGTCTGTGAAACCCCCAATGCCATGTAAAAAAATGTATGTGGCTCAGCTGGTGTAGCTCAGTGCTTCAGCGTCAACCCATGAACCAGGAGGTCACGGTTCGATTCCCGGTCAGGGCACATGCCCCGGTTGTGGGCTCTATCCCCAATGGGGGGCTTACAGGAGGCAGCTGATCCATGATTCTCTCTCATCATTGATGTTTCTACCTCTCTCTCCCTCTCCCTTCCTCTCTGAAATCAATAAAAGTATATTTTTAAAAAAATGTATGTGTATGAATTTTTCTGAGAACTTGTAGCATTAAGACCCTGAGCAAACGACTTCTCCAGGCCTTATAAATCAGGTAAAATTAAGTTTCACTGTCCCTCCATTTTGGACACCGTTTTTAAAATATAAGGATAATAATGATATCCACCTGACAGGATTTGTTGGGAGAATTACGTCAAGTAACATTAGCAAAACTCTTAGAAACATGTCATGGCCAGAGTACGCGCAATGATTATTTGTCGGAGGAAGGAAAGCTACATGGACTCTGGAATGTAGGCCTTCTGAGGGCAGAGCCAGGACGCTCCCAGATGACTGTACCTCCGGCATCTCGGACGGTGTCTGACACCCAGGAGATGTTGGATAAATGTTGGGTTCATGAAAGAGTGGGCCCAACACCAATAATAATTCAGGACGAGCGTGTTGGAGGTAAGTGCCTCAGTTATGCTTCTGCCGTCACAGAAAAGCGTGCCCCCAACGTTCCCTTTGTCAGACGAGGGTGATGAGGGTGGGCTCCACATGCCCAAACGATATGTCTGGGGTGGGTTCTGGAAACCTGTACCTATTTTTCAAAGCTCCGATGAGGATCGGATATGGCCAGGCATGAGTAACACTGCCAGTGACTATCTAGGAAGGCACAGACCTAGCCTGCCACATTTTTGTTTTTGAAAAAAAAGATGGTAATGATCTTCTTTTACTTTTGCTTAAATACGTTTACATATCCAAGGTCCTAGGACAGCCCCTGAAAACAAGCCTTCCGACTCCAGAGCACTGCCTTGGGGCAAGTCACCAAAGGGTAAGGAGGCCGTCTGGCATGCGATTCCTTTCTGTGAAGAACACCAGCCCCTGTGACATTCCTTCTGATGCTTTTTCCTCATTTACTGAGGATGGGGGAGGGGGAGAGACGAGGGGGGTTGTGAAATGAGTCCAAAGGTACAGGTTTTGTTACCTACACGACCTCAGTATCTTTTACACAAAATAACTCTCAGGCATTAATCTAAGCATTACTCATGTACGTGGGAGTTAAAGCTCAAATTCCTCTACTTAGGAGGGTCTCAAGTTACTGTCAGTGTCAGCTTCTTAATCCCTCCTCCTTCTCGGGATCGGATGGTCTCTGAGATGCCGATTCTGCTCACGTAGAATAGGTACGTCCCTCTAACCGTGAAGCAATGGAGAAATACTTCCAATTTAGTTCCGTCACTGCCACGCTATGTGTGGCCAGTATTATTTTGAAAAGAAACACACACGATAAAAATAATTTAAAACAGGTTGCACCACAAGAGAAAGATGGGTAGAGTGAAGGGTAACACCTCAAGCTCTCCCTGAAATAAAGACTAAACAGATATATATATAATGCATGGTCAGTATTTTGGGGAAAATGTGGGGATTAAATGTCTAAAACTACTTAGGTCTAAAGTATTCATTAATAAAAATAACTTGGATTAATAAAAACGGAGATTTTGACTAAAATCCAGTTAAGAAAGTCAAAATTGACTTCCATGGGATTTCATGCTGTTTTCAGTCCAAAATGAATTTTCATGGACAAGTTATAAACCCTTGAAAATGCATTTTTAATCATTTAAGTGCTGATATGCCACTATAATTTTCCCTGCAGTTTCTTACACTGAGGGACTATTGCCTTTTATCACAGGTTTATTAAGTTTTACAGCATATGAGTATGCTATGCGAAGCAGAGAATTACATTTTCATTTCCTTCTAAGAGAAATGAGAAAAAATGCTCTAGCACTTACTTTTCTCCATAAAACCTTTCAAAGAATTTTTCTTTCCAAGGTTCTGTTTTCTTTTCCTTCTCAATTTCTTGCCTTATCCGCAATTGCATTTCTGGCGTAAACTCTCCTAGAAAGAAAAGGCTTATATATTGAGTCAAAGGGGCCGCATCTCTTGCCAATTAATAAAGAAAACATGTCATTAGTTTGAGTAGACTTTTATGGATGTTGAAGACTAAAAGCTGAGTACCGGTAATATTTCTACAGCTTCTCTTTTTATGAACATCACTTAAACGGTCATTGAGGCACAGATGAACCTAAAGCATTTAGCAAATGTCCTGCATGCTCAGGGCTGGGAATGAGAGTGGACCCACTGTCCTTAATGAAGTCTGTCTGGTGAGAGAGTAGGCATACCTTTAGCTATAATATGATGTCAAAAGCCCGTGATGGGATAAATGTACTAAAAGTATAGAAGGGAAAGCATTTAATTCTGCCTAAATCTATTAGAGAAGACCACGTATTGGAACTGATACTTTTTAAAAAATATCTTTATTGTTGAAAGTATTACATATGTCCCCTTTATTCCCCCATTGACCCCTTCTAGCCTGCCCCTACCCACCCCAGGCCTTCACCTCCCTATTGTCTGTGTCCATGGGTTATGCAGATATGCACACAAGTTCTTTGGTTGATCTCTTCCCACCCACTCCTGCCTTCCCTCTGAGATTCCACAGTCTGTTGGAACTGATTCTTGAGTTAGCTTCTCAAAGATGATCAAGCTTTCATAAAGTAATTAACGCAGAAGGCACAGAGATATGAATATGTATATTTATGTTCTTTTGAGTGGACAATTGTGAATAGAGCATAGGATGAAATGAAATAGGAAAGGCAGGCTGCCGCCAATTACCCAACGTGTATTCTAACAAGAGCTCTGAATGTTTCCTGTCAGACACAGAGGGAGGTCCTGGTGATGGTCCATGAGGGGGAAATCTGGCCAAAGAAGCAGTTAAAAACAGGGCAAAGACATTGAAGGACTCCACCTAGGAGCCCGCTGACTACCATAGAGGAGAGGTGGAAAGCGCAGTCGGACAGTAGCTGTGGGACCAGGAAGGGGACGCTGACTCACAGCACAGTTAACACTTCCTGGCCAGATGGACCTAGGGAGATAGAAGAAGATCAAAGATGCTGTCAAGGTTTAAAGTGAGGAGCTGTGAGGAGGGTGGCGATATTAACCTTGAGAAGGCAGAAGGAATCGGAGATACTACAGGGAAGATGGGGAGTTTAGCATTGGCCTGTTGCTTTGAAGGTGCCTGGTATCAGCTAGGGGATCCAGTAGGCGCTGGGAATGGAACACCAAGGAACAAGAAAGAGGAGTGAAAGGCAGGTGTGGGCCATAGCGAGGGGAAGGAGGCTGGGTAGAGAGTATGTGTAAGTTACAAAAGAAAATGTCAGGGAAGAGAATGATGGAGGCATTAACATTTACCTTCCAATGAGAGAAGAGGGGATCCGGAAAGAAGCTGAGGAACGGCGGTCAGAAAGGCAGCTTTAGGAAGAGATTTTACTTATATTATGAATGTCCACTGGGGATGGTTTCCAGTTGGATGGGATAAAAAGCAAAGGAGAAACTGGAGAAGGAACATGAATTGTAAGGACTGAGGAAAGGAAACCGGACTTGGCCGTTAGGAAGCCGTCAGCATTTTCTAGGAGAGACTATTTCATTGTGTACAGAGGGGCCACACCCAACCATGACAAGCTGAGTGGGTGAGGGAATAAAGTGCGGTAGGTAGCATTGATATTGTTAGTCTTTCAAGAAGCCTGGTGACAAAAGGAAGGATAAGGTAAAGTGGTGGCTTCAAGGGAAGAAAGTATTAAAAGAAGATTCCTTACGCCCCAGGACATGAATCCTATATAATAAAAGAGTGATATGCAAATCAACCAAACAGCAGAATGACTGGTCGCTATGATGCACACTGACCATCAGGGGGCAGATGCTCAATGCAGGAGCTGCCTCCTGGTGGTCAGTGTGCTCCACAGGGGGAGTGCCACTCAGCCACAAGCCGGGCTGACGGCTGGAAAGCACAGCGGTCCACCTCTGCTGCAGCACTAAGGATGTCCAACTGTGGCTTAGATCCGCTCCCCGCAGGGAGCGAGCCTAAGCCATCTGTCGGACATCCCCCGAGGGTTCCCGGACTGTGAAAGGGCACAGGCCGGGCTGAGGGATCACTCTCCCTCCCCCCGAGTGCATGAATGTCGTGCACCAGCCTCTAGTAAAATATAAAATGCATCAAACAAGTAATTAAATTTAACACTTTCCCCCAATATCTTGCTATAGCAACATTTTTATTATGTTCTGGATAACATCATGCTTTCTTCAAAAATGTCTGATATGAAAGATGCCAAGTGTAACAAAAGCATTGGTGAAGTCCCTTGGAATAGAATGTGAATTTTTATTAAATTAAAGTAGACTCCAGGGGGGTGAAAAGACTGGAAAGCAGAGAAAGGTGCAAGCTCAGTACAGCGTGTGCACTCAGACAGGTCAAGTAGGAGCGGGAAATAGGCATTTACCTTCCGCCAGCCGCTGCTTCCATCCTTGGGCTGCATATGCAAAGAACTCATTATTTAGAGCTGACGTGCTGAGGCGTAAAACTCCATCACTTCCCATCTAGGAAATAAGCCGAAAAAACAAGATTCCATGAAGACTAATTCCAAGGCAAAGTATGCAGGAAAGAAGCAAAAACTGAGGGTGTGTGTGTGTGTGAGAGAGAGAGAGAGAGGAGAGAGAGAGAGAGAGAGATTGAGAGAGGAGAGTGAGAGAGAGATTGAGAGAGGGAGAGCACAGGTGGGAGGAAGGGAGGAAAGGAGCTCAAGGAAAGGGACCCTCCCAGTGTGAGAGGCGCACTGTTCACAGCAACTGGTACCAGGACCAAACCATCCACCCCAAGGAGACCCTACGAGGCATTTCCGTTATGGGTGGTGAGTAAAGTGAATGGGTGCAGTTTAATCAAAACAAGTTTTATGCCCTGGCCCGTTGGGTGAAGTAGTGTCGGCCTGGGGACCAAAGGGTCGCGGGTTCAATTCCCAGTCAAGGGCATGTATCCTGCTTGCAGGTTCTATTCCCAGTCCCGGTCAAGGGCATGTATCCTGCTTGCAGGTTCTATCCCCAGCCCAGTTGGGGCGTGTGCAGGAGGCAACCAATTGATCTCTCTCTCTCTCTCTCTCTCTCTCTCTCTCTGAATCTCTCCCCCGTCACTTTCACTCTCTCTCTCTGCCCCCCCTCACTTTCACTTTCTCTAAAAATCAATGGAAAAATATCTTTGGGTGAGGAGTACAGTAAATAAATAATAAGTTTTCTATGTTTATTTTAATATGCCTCAGATTGTACCAAATTAAACATGTTTCTACCTTTAGATTAGGGATTTTAAATGAAATTTTCTACAGTGTGTGAAAAATAAAGAAATCCGGTCCGATCACTTGGATTCCTTTGCTGTCAGCGGTGTAGACAACAAAAAGTTACGAAATATATGAAAACAAGTACACCCACACTGTCATACCTATCCCTGCACCCCGCCTTCTACTGTTATCACCTCTTCAGATGCACACAAAATCGGATAGACAACAAAGGTTAAAATATGTGCGACTACACACTACTAGCCTTTTCCTCAAATACACTAACTTTTTTGAAAACACACTAACTTTTTAAAAAACTCACGTATACAAGAGATTCCGGTAGCATCACCAAACTGGATGCTTTTAACTTTCCAACTAGTTACTGCGTCTTCTCTGGGCACGGAGTCTGCTGGCTGACATAGGGGATTGAGGATGGCTTGTCCCTGGCTGGCTTCTTATTAAGAGTGAAGATAAAACACATAAATAGGTCGGCAATGCCAGCATGAGACAGGTGGGAAGAACTTCACGCCAGAGGTGACCCTGGTACAGGGTCTGGGAGAGGACAGACTGAGGCGGAGTGGGTTTAGGGGTACAGCATCTAGTAGACGGACTGTCAGAGAGTGTGAGCCGTACTGTAGATGCCGGGCATCGTGGCCAGTCAGTAACTGGACTGTGTGAAGGTGAGGATGCGGTATGTAAGCCTGCTACTCCAAGGCCCTGCACACGGTAGCTCCAATCCTATTTGCACAGATTTCCTCTTCCTCCCATGTGCACACGTCAAACATCCTAAACTCGAATTAGTCACTGTTACCCGGAAATACACTCAAAGCTTTCTTATCCCCACGTTTCCGTTTGTGTGTGGTCTTCTCTATGGTCCATCTTTGCCCACAGACACATGATCCCTATTTTAAAATTTATCTCAAGTAATGCCTTCGGGAATGTGTCAGCTAAACCACCAAGCAGGAGCAGAGCAGAGCACTCAATCTAAAAGTCAATGCTATACTCACTATTCTAAACTGGATCATGGCCAGTCAAATCCAGAAACAGTGATATCGTGAACAAATGGGAGATCTGCTGAAGGCTGCCAATCACGTCTATAGCAAGGTACAGATCTGAGATCCTGTGATTCATCTACAAAACATTCATCTGAATTTCACTCTAAAGTTTCTTCATCTAAGAAACACTACAATATTGAATACCCCTGAAAAATTTCAGCACACTTTCATTCATTCATTCGCTGTTTACTTACTCAATTATTTCATCTGTATTCAGCAGACACTACGCCACTCATGGGAACCCATGTACTGGAGCCGGTATGGGTGCTGGCAATGCAGGGGCAATAAGGAAAAAGCCCCTGCCCTTGTATTTTGAATACGTTTTACATACAGCAGATGCTTCTGGTCTCTGTACATCCTTCCAGCCACCAGAGTCCAGCATAGCTGCACTGTACAGTTGTATTACCGGCCAGCATCCCACCTCTTGGTCTCACCACAGCCCCAAGATGTGAGTACATAAATGTCCCAGCCTTCCCATCTTCTGATTGGACAATTCTAGGATACTGTTCTCTGGAGTGCAGAATATGCACTGAACCAATGGATGGGGTGAAGGGGTGAAGGGGTGAAGGGGTGAGGAGGTAAAGACACTGGAAGAGTAGTTCAGGCTCGGCTGCCATGGCTCAGTGGTTGAGTGTCAACCTATGAACCAGGAGGTCACAGTTCGATTCCCGGTCAGGGCACATGCCCGGGTTGCAGGTTCAGTCCCCAGTATGGGGCGTGCAGGAGGCAGCCGATCAATGATTCTCTCTCATCATTGAAGTTTCTATCTCTCCTTCTCTGAAATCAGTAACAATATATTTTTTAAAAAGACTATTGCAGGAGACACTACCCATGCTCAGGCCGATGCTGGGAGATGGGGTGAATGAAAAAGGTAGCCGGGCTTGGTCAGAGGTGCGCAGGGGCTGTGATCAAGGATGGCTAGCAAACAGTAAGGATGAGAGAGAAGATACGCCTCCAGGGAGTCTGACGTCTCCTGTGAATATTGACTCCGAATATTTGTCCTAGTGGTTTGGGAATGACGAGTAAAAGCAACTCCACTTAGGAAGACTAATGAGGAAGAGGTATTCTTATCGCACGGATTCTAAATAGACTAGAAGGTGGAAGGCACGTTCCCTCAAAAGGTCAAGGAGTTTGTTGCTGGGAAGTGCGTGTGTACCAGGAGGTGGAAAAGGTAGACTGTGCTACCCCTGAGGTAATGCATGTGCCGTCTACCCCTCCGTGGGCCATGCAAGGCCCAGCCTATCACAGGCACTCAGTAAATATTCATCGCACCGCCCTTGTTCTCTGTAGTGAAAGTTTTAAAACTTAACCCCAGGAACTGAGAATCAGGGTTTTAGATTTGTGCCTTCTGCCAGGCCAGGGACATGATTAGCTGTTAATTGAAATTTCCGCATTATTTTAAGACACAAAGAAATACAGTCCCAGATTAGCTCTGACAGAGTCTCAGGATTTGAGCACATGAAAAGGCAAGGCAGTGTGAAATAAACACATTCGAGAATACGGAAGCTAGCCCTGGAGGCAATGTGTGTCCTTTAAAACAGAGAAGTCATATTAACCGCCGGATTCCCAGCCTGTAGGAGATAGCACAATTAAACATGGGGGCTAAATTAGACTTAGGAAGTAAATGCCAATAAAGCTTTTAAAATACACTATTAATTTTATGGCCTTTAAGAAATACTGTCCGAGAGACATAACATTTTAATGAGCTGGAACAATAAACATTTCTGAAAGGATTATTTATTTATTTATTTATTTATTGCTGAGCTATAAATTCTTGTTTTCCTGAATTACCCTTAATAGAAATGTTCATTCTAAAACTCACACACATCCCCCCGCCTCTCTCTCTTCTAATAAAATGTCTAAGCTATTGATAAGTATGCCCCCTTTTAAATTAGGAGAAAATCTCTGATCATACCAATGGCTACAGAGGAGAATAAATATCAGCACAGGGAAACTTATTCAAGTAGAGATCCTTTTACAAAAATTTAAACTGTGGGTGAGTATATCATTTGCCTTTAGTATTGATTATATGAATATACATTTTATGGGATGAATGTCAGTGGAATTTAAGGGTTGAAAAGTGGCTATTTACATATCATCCAATGTTTAAAGTTCAATGAATGTGAATTCTGTGTAAGAATATAATTACATTTGCCCTAACCAGTTTGGCTCAGTGGATAGAGCATCAGCCTGCGGACTGAAAGGTCCCAGGTTCGATTCCGGTCAAGGGCATGTACCTTGGTTGTGGGCACATCCCCAGTAGGGGGTGTGCAGGAGGCAGCTGATCGATGTTTCTAACTCTCTATTCCTCTCCCTTCCTCTCTGTAAAAAAATCAATAAAATATATTTTTTTAAAAAGAATATAACTACATTTGATAAAGTCCTTTAACCCTCTACCATATTCTTTATCACTTTGTTCCCTATCTTGGGTTTCTTGTGAGTGACTCAGAGTGAGGCAGGCAAGCGGCTTAGAGCAGTGGTTCTCAACCTTCTGGCCCTTTAAATACAGTTCCTCATGTTGTGACCCAACCATAAAATTATTTTCGTGGCTATTTCATAACTGTAATGTTGCTACTGTTATGAATCATAATGTAAATATCTGATATGTAGGATGGTCTTAGGCGACCCTGTGAAAGGGGTCGTGACCCACAGGTTGAGAACCGCTGGCTAAGAGGGATAGTGAGCCATGTGCTGGAGAGCCAGAAAGTGGCTAAATGGTCACGGGATGCCTAGATGTCCTAAGCAATTTGGGCTTCATTCTGCAGACGGTGAGGAGCCAGTCACAGTGAAGCCAAGCCATGATGAAAGGTTCCTGCTGAGTGTGTGCAGGTGAGCAGACTGTGGCTTTAGATACAGGGTTCAGAATGGGCCTCTCTAATGCTTGCCATTGATAAGGGACATTGGAGCAGACACCTGAATGAAGTGAGGAAGTGAAACACACAGCCCTGGCCCAGTTGGTTGGGGCATTGTCCCATACACCAAAAGGTTGCAGGTTCGATTCCTAGTCAGGGCACATGCCTAGATTGCGGGTTCCATCCCCAGTTGGGGAACTTTTGGGAGGCAATTGATTGATGTTTCTCTCCCACATCAATGTTTCTCTCTCTCTCACCCCCTTCCTCTCGCTCTAAAATAATTTTTTTTTAAAAAGCATACCCTCGGATGAGGACTAAAAGAAAAAGAAGTGAGGCATCAGCCATCTGGGGAGGAGTGGGCAATGAGAAGGAAGGGATATAAATGCAGAGGCCCTCAGGCGGGCTGCAAGGAGCCCCTAAGAGCTGAGAAGACCTTGGAGAGTGGGAGAAAAGGAGCGGAGGGGACAGATCATGCCAGGCCTTGGGGCCCAACGGAAAGACTGGCTTTTCTCCGGGTTCGCTGGGACGCTTGTGGAGGACTTGGGCCTGGAAACTGCAAAGATCTGACATTTCCGAGGGCTGGCTCTGCCTGCTGTGTGTAAAGACAACTCTGGAGCAGCTGTCTGAAAGCATAGCTGAGGGAGCCACACATGTGATTTTAATTTTTCCATAATCACACTGAAACAGTAAAAGAAACATGGGACATTAATTTATTTCTAAGTCAACTGATCCAAAATGTTGTTTCAGCATATAATCAGTATGAAATATTGTTGAGATAGTCTTCATTCTCTTTGTACACTAATTCTCCAATATCCAGTGTGTGTTTTTACAACACATCTCAATTCAGATCAACAGCCACTGGTGGCTAGTAGCTACTAAATTGGACAACATAGTTTTAGGAGATAAAGACTTCCCAGGGACATGAATAAGTCGTTATTGTAAAACTCCAGGAAAATGATGATAGCAGTATGGACTAGGGCAGTGATGGTGAACCTATGAGACGCATGTCAGAGGTGACACACGAACTCATTTTTTTGGTTGATTTTTTTTGTTAAATGGCATTTAAATATATAAAATAAATATCAAAAATATAAGTCTTTGTTTTACTATGGTTGCAAATATCAAAAAATTACTATATGTGACACGGCACCAGAGTTAAGTTAGGGTTTTTCAAAATGCTGGCATGCCGAGCTCAAAAGGTTCGCCATCACTGGACTAGGGTGACAGCAGTATAGGGGCTGAGAAATACTTGGGTTCTGATTATATTCTGAAAGTTGAGCCAATAGGACTTGATGACAGGTGGGATGTGTGATATGAGAGAAAGAGAGCTGGCAAGATGGCACCAAAAACTTTTGGCAGTTGAAGCAAGGGGATACCTGGGGATGGAAAGAGACTGTGCTTTGGGTGAGGGGTGCGAGGTGCAGTGTGAGGTGATGCTTTGTTGAGTCGTACACTTGAAACCTGTATGGTTTTGTGAACCAATGTCACCCCAATAAAGTCAATAAAAATTATGAAATGGCTATTTCTTAAAGGGGAGGAGGAGGTTTGGTTTTGAACCAATTAAGGTTGAAATGTTTATTATAATTCCAAGTAGATATCTTAGATAAATCATTCTGCATGTAGCATAGAGGATGCCCTGGACATAGGCAAGATGAGAGACAGGGACTCCTGTCAAAAAGCATCAAGAAGCCTGGCTGGTGTGGCTCAGTGGTTGAGTGTTGACCCGTGAACCAAGAGGTCACTGGTTCCATCCCCAGTGCAGGGGCAGGGGTGCAGAAGGCTGTGTATCAATGATGTTTCTTTCTCATCTATGTTTCTATCTCTCTATCTCTCTCCCTTGCCCTCTCTCAAAAATCAATAAAAAAAAATATATTTTTTTAAAAAAAGCATCAAAGAAAGGCCAAGGAACAAATGATGCAAAGTTTGTTCAGGCAGTGGGAGTAAAGATATATATCAGTCAAGAGAGGAACCAGCATTGATGGGGCTGAATGAGCATGTGTGTGAGTGGTGAATATGATAAAGGCATGAAAGACGATTCCTAGGAATAAGGCTTGTATAGCTGGGTAGACGCTGGTGGCAGACACCAGGACAGGAAAAGACACAAGGAGGAACCATGTTTTAGACAAAGAAATAGTAGTTTGTTTCTTTGCATATGCTAATTAGGGATCTCTGGAAGGCAATCACGTGAAGATGGTCTAATCAATAACCCAGACGAGGGCAAGCAGCTCCACAGTGACAGTGGGACTGTACACGGAACAGTAGGAATTATCAGCGAAGAAAGTATAATTGACAACGTGGATGTGGGTGATCACACACAGGAAGCATGACCAAAAGAGAGGATGACTTGAAGCAGAGCCTTGAGGAACGCCAACATAGAAGGGATAGGCAGAAAAATCCATGCTGTTAGGAAGACTAAGCCAAAGCAATCAGAGGTAGGAAGAAAATCAGAGCAAAAAGCATCATAGATGCAAGGAAAGAATGTGTTTCAAGAAGATGATCTGTATTGCGTACGTGCTAATATCTCCAGCCGTGTAGAATTACTTAGGCCAACAGTCTGTGCAGTACACCATGTTAGCTGCTGTGTCCAACAAAAGCAATCAAAAGGGTCTTTCGAGCAAAGCCAACCTAGGCAGTAAGAGTCCAACCAGGAGCTGAACACAATAGCAAAAGAGTAAGGAGCAGATGAACTACGTAAACTGTTATCACGGACCCTCTTATATTCTAATCTGAGGGTCTGAGCCATTTTATCCATAAGAAAAAAATGTAATCCCATAAGCGTAAAGTGAGGCATAAAAATAATAGAGGATGGCTGAGAGTACCAGGAAGGGAGATAGGACCAACAATATCCTAAAGACAATCTGGCCAATACTTTTTCAATGCTGTTTCCAATGTTGCAATCTATGATAATAAAAGCGTAATATGCTAATTAGATTAGAAGTCCTTCTGGACATCATTCCAGACATCCTTCTGGATGAAGCCGGGCCAGAGGGAAGCCAGGGGAAGGAAGGCCTACTCTTGCACAAATTTCGTGCATCGGGTCTCTAGTAAGACACTATTTCTCAAACTGGGCTTTGCAAAATAGGAATCCTAATAGGTGATTTTAATTTTAATGGGTAACCTACCCAAAAGGAAAACTGTCCGAAAACCCAATAAATATAACCTGTACTTACTAAATATGGCCAAATATTTTTTTTTTTGCTACATGTAATGCTAGATATGCTAGAATTTGTTTTAAGCCCCGAAGAATATATTTATCATTCAGTATTCCCCAAATGTTTTAACCTTGTAACCCTCTGACAGGAAAATTATCACCATGTCATAGAACAAGAGACCGTCCGGGAAATGATGCATTCAGTGTTGTGAAAGCATTGCTGTCAGAAGCAGTCCAACGAGAAGAACTCAGCACAATGGTCTGCACACGCTAGATACTAAATCCCTGCTGAATAAGTGAATGACAATCTCTAAGACCTGGATATAGAATAATGTTCAAGCCATTGCAAAAACCAAATGTTCAAAATAAATAAAACAGTAGAAACTTGTAAAGGGTGATGTAATAGCTTTGGTCTACAAACGTAAATGACCATGGTCTCGAAGCCCACTCCCTGAAGCAACTGCTTGACTTTCCCTTTTAAAAACTGTATCAAAACCTAAGTGCGCGTACGATCAGAGACTGTCACTATTGAGTGGTAATAAAGACCAACTGGAATCATAAGGATGTTCACGAGGAAAGAAAGCTACACTATTTCCAAATTCTGTCCGTCTAATTAAAATATTACGCATGACATTAAGCTAATGTGAACAAAAGGGAAATCTCATCATTGATGTTTCTATCTCTCTCTCCCTCTTCTTTCCTCTCTGAAATCAATCAAAAAATATTTTTTTTAAAAAAGGGAAATTCAGAGAGAAAATATCACCCAAAAAAGTCAACATTTTGACATACAAGTGGAAGGCTTTTTGTGTCCTCGCTGTTGTTACTGGGCTTCAAAGCTGCTTTTATAATAAAAGCCTCCCTTCCGAGCCAAGCTGATTTCTTCTTTTCCTCTCCTTGTTGCTTCGGGGGACCACACCGGTGCAGCATCACCAGGAATGAAGTCCGGCCTGAAGGATCGGGGAGCTCCCATACTCAGAATGATGTCAGCCGCACTCCTTCCCTCGGATAAAGGTCTACAGCCAGAGGAGTGGGCAGGAGGAGTACAGAGCAACACGGGATTATTAAATGAGATTTGTGAGTATGTACATCGCAGAGGGTTTGAAAACCAAAGATTCTATGATAACGTAATAACAACTAATCTTGCCCTGGCCAGCGTAGCTCAGTGGATTGAGCGTCATCCCATGCATCAAAAGGTCACGGTTCTATTCCTGGTCAGAGCACATGCCTGGGTTGTGGGCTTGATCCCCAGTAGGGGGCGTGCAGGAAGCAGCGGATATAGATGTTTCTTTTTCATGTGGATATTTCTCTCCCTCTCCCTTCCTTTCTCTCTAAAACAAACACACAAAAATCAATAAAAACATATTTTAAAATAATAACTAGTCTTGTGGGAACTGAATACAGCCTTCTCATTAAAAAGATACATATAAACATCTATGTGTATAGCCATATATTCTTATCTATTTCTATCTATACATACATGTACCTATACTAGTATGTCTGTGCATGCATACACATACACAACACACACACACATACACATTTTCTCCTTCCTCTGGAAACACCATTTGTAAGCCAGCTAACCGCTTGGCTAAGACAGATGATGGTCTCCTTTGGAATGAATCTCTGGCACCCCCAGGAAAAGCCTTCTTCCTTCCACCAAGTGACCTGCTCAGGCCCACAAGTCTCAGAGGAGACGTTCCATTTGAGGGTGGAAGGCATGCCCTCACGCAAGATCTCTTGGCAAGCGATTTCTCCAACCTCAGTGAATGGGGGAAAAGAATTCGCTAGGAATATGAGGAAAATATTTTCTCTCAATTGCTGAAAAGAATTTCAGCATCTACTCTATGGGAAATCATACTTGAAGAATGTATATAATATTAGAAACATATTTTATTTAAAAAGATAATCTTGATATTGGTTCTGAAAAGGTTTCAATTATTGAGCTCCATTTACTATACTTACATGGGATTTCCCTTCACTGCTCTACGACGTTAAAAACCACAATCATTCCCAAGTGACTTTAAGTCTACACTTTTACATTCTGCCTCCTTTCCTAAGAATCATCCTGCTTTCAAATTTCAAAGCTCTATTCAAAGTATCACAGTGCCCCCGATGCTACAGCCGTCCTGCTCAGCAGTCGTGTAGCCCGTGGTGAAATAGGTAATAACAACAAAATAAAGGCATCTAAAGGCAAAAGCAAAGGCATCGACAGATCAAGAGTTAGTCAACTGCTCAAAATTAAAGAAGAATGCTTTGATATTTATGGCTCATCTTTTTCATTAAATGTTGTGGACAAGCCCTGGCCACATATTGGGACAATCTGATCGGCCTTGATGAGAAATGCTTTTTTTTAAATCCAAATGCATATAAATAAAATTTGAACATGCTGACAATATGTGTATGTCTTAAAAGAGAATCTCTCTTATAATTTGCATTTTTATCAATGTTTCCTCTGGGGAAGGAATATAAAAAAAGCAAACTTTCTTTGTACCCAACCATGAAACAGAAAACAAATGCTCTATTTAGTGCAAATCAAGCTCATGTTCTTGTACAGATGAAATAAGGGCATGTTACAATGTAGTGGGAATCAATGAATCACTGTTTCCATTTGAAATACACTGAACAGCTGTGTTTAAGTGACTATTAGTCACTCGTGTCTTTAACAAATATTTCATAAGCATCTACTACGTGCCAAGAACTGTGAAGTGGACAGTTTCTGCTGCCACAAGAGTGTAGCACCTAGCAAATGAGCGAAAGGGATACTGTCCATTCTAATAGTACTAGAGGCCAGGTGCACGAAATTTGTGCACTGGGGGGGGGGGCGGGGGTCCCCTCAGCCTGGCCTGCACCCTCTCGCAGTCTGGGAGCCCTTTGGGGATGTCCGACTGGCAGCTTAGGCCCGCTCCCAATGGGGAATGGGCCTAAGCTGGCAGTTGGACATCCTTAGCGCTGCTGCGGAGAGGCTCCTGCCACCACCATTGCGCTCACCAGCAGTGAGCCAGGCTTCTGGCTGAGCGGCACTCACCCTGTGGGAGCGCACTGACCACCAGGGGGCAGTTCCTGCATTGAGCATCTGCCCCCTGGTGGTCAGTGCATGTCACAGGGACTGGTCGTTCTGCTATTTGGTCGATTTGCGTATTAGCCTTTTATTATAGAGGAGAGGATGGTAAGTACCCGGAGAAGGAATAGAAGCGGTGAAGACCCTCCAGGCGGAGTGCCTAGCAGGCGGCCTTCAAGTCTCCTTTGTAGTCCATTAATATCAATGTCTTTTCTCCTCTCCCCAGTCACCCAGTGGCCCCCATCCATTTAACTGTTCAGTAATAGCTATAATGCATAACTATAATAATAACTAAAATCAATTTAGTACCTACAGCCATGAAGGTAGGGCAGTGTTTTCACAGGATTTGGCCCCCCCAGATTGTAGCTTTTCCATTCCACAGGCTTCCTTTATTAAGGCGTTTACTCTTCCACTCAAAACCTTCATGTGCTCGGTGCTGGGAACACAACAACAACAAACAGGAAAGAAACGGCGCCTGTCCTCTGAGGCCGTCCTGACAAACGTGTAAGGACCCTGGAGGAGCAGGAACCAGCCCCCGGTGAGAACGCTCCATGTGCACAGGAGGGGTGGTCTGAGGCGGTCACTCCAGGCAGAGGTGCCCGGGAAGGAGGGGAGGAGTGAGCCCCTGTGAGCAAAGAAGGGAATCCACCAAAACTGAAAAGGGGAGAGAAAACGCTTGTTGCCAGGGAAACGGGGGGAGAGTGTGGGAGCTGGAGGAATATGTGGCACCAAGATTTGTTGTTGTTTGTGCCTTTTTACTTTTTAAAAAGTATATTTTTATTGATTTCAGAGAGGAAGAGGGAGGGAGAGAGAGAAACATCAATGATGGGAGAGAATCACTGATCGGCTGCCTCCTGCATGCCCTGACCTGGGGATCAAGCTCACAATCCAGGCATGGGCCCTGACTGGGAATTGAACCGTGACCTCCTGGGTCATAGGTCGACGCTCAACCACTGAGCCACACCAGCTGAGCAAATGCCTTTTTACTTTTGTTAAATGAATATTCTTACCTGAGAAGGACCCTCCTCTTCATGCTTCAGGTTTATCATTTGTAAACTAAGAATAGCAAACTGCGTACTTCATAGACCAGTGGTTCTCAACCTTGGCTGCACATTAGAATCACCCGGGAATCTTTTTGAAATCTTGATTTCTGGGCCTCATCCTCCGGAAATTCTGTTTCTTTGTTATGGGGTGGGGCCACAACATTAGTAACAAAAAAAAACAGAATTTCCAGAGGATGAGGCCCAGAAATCAGGATTTTAAAAAGATTCCCAGGAAATTCTAATATGCAGCCAAGGTTGAGAACCACTGTCATAGACTTTTCGTGCGAATTAAATCAGTAAATAGATGTAACGTGCTTTGAGTAATGCTGATTTGGGGAAAGATCTCAAGAAGTCCAGCTATAGCAATAATTAGTAGTATTTGGTAGCATGGGTGACAGACTCACCCTAGGGTGCCCCCAGTGAATCCCACTTTCACACAGCCCCCCTTCCCTGGAGCGTGGAGAGCCCGGGACTTGTTTCTGACCCACAGGACCTGGAAGGGTGATGCTGTCTCTCGATCATGTGATGAAAGACTCCATCGTAACCCAAGGAGGTGGAAGCACTCTCGCGCTGGCCTTGAGGACACGCCGAACCATGCTGTGCCTTTGTCTGTGGCCCCGAGAGCTGAGGGCATCCGCCCCACAGCGGGCAGGAAGTACTAGTAAAACTGGCCAGCGATCTGCATGAACTTGGAGGAGGCCCCCAGCTGCCTGTGAGTCAGCCCAGGCCCAGACTCAACCTGAGGAGATCTGAACAGTGTACTGAGCTCTGCAGTGCCGGCCTCCTCACCACGGAGCTGTGCGCTAACACATACTGCTCTCTGAGCCTCTAATGTGTGGGGGCGTGTCACACAGCACAGACAACGAACACAGGGCGGTGGGAAGCCCATTTGACTGCTGCTTCTGTATCAGTGGAGAGGGAACATTCTCGGTTGACAGGAGTGTCAATCCCTTTCACTCTCCCTTAAAATTAATGGGAAAAAATATCCTCGGGCGAGGATTAAAACAAAACAAAACAAAAACAACAACATTAGAAATACTGAATGTAAAGACTCTCATACACTCCCCAGCGAGGAGTGGGATTTTAGAAGATGAATACACAGTGGCCCTGACCACCATGACTGCGGAGCTGGTGATCTCTTAAATCCCGGGATTCTCCGCCATGTCCTCCTCAGTTTACCCACCTGAGCAGAGGCCGTGGCGTCTCAGCATCAGCGCTGGGAAGGGGCTGCCTGCTGGGGGACAGGAATCGGAGCTGGAGGGGCAGTGGGGGCAGGCTTGGCTGACCTTGTGCTGGCTGGTCACCTGACCCGCCCCGTCTGAGAGCAGCCCCTTAGCCACCTGAGCCGAACCAGCCCTGCTCCCAGGCCCTGGCTGCCTGCCCGGGATCAGGGCCGGAGACGAAGCTGCCGCAGAGCAGAGCAACATCCTGGGACAAAATGATCAGTGACTCACCCTCTCGCGGTCTCAGGGAGAGGTAAGGTCTGAACTACCCACCGTCAGAGAGAGGCCCCAGGACCACACAGCAAAGGAAGAGGGAGGCGGCGCCTGGCAAACCCCCCTTCCCCTCCTGTAACTCCTAAAGGCTTGTTTCCCCCTCAGATCTCTAGTTTGTGCAACCTGACCAGGGCCAAGCGAAAGCGACTAGGAAGTATTACACTGAGCAACCTTCAAACACGGTCCACTGTGAAGAGAGAGCACAGCTTGCAGGAGAAAGAAAATCCAGTTGCCAAAGGAAAGCCAAAGGCCACGGGAAGGTTGAAGGTCAATACGACAGTGGCACACCATGGTGGAGGTTCACAGGGGGCAGACTCCACACCAGGGGAGCCCCTCAAATCCCACGGACACCCAGCATCTCGGACACAGTCCCGAGACCACAGCTCTCCTGTCCTTAGTGATGAGAACGCCGTCTTCTCCCGACCTGGGAAATACGATGTCACAGATGAGCACCCGCCAGGCCAGCCTTCGCTGCTCTGCTTCCCCCTCTCCCCCAGCACACGGTCCCACAGTAATCCAGGAGGTGTTCCCGGGGAAATAAATCTTTTATGATCGCTTCAGTTTGAGAAACATTGTTTACAGCGAGTTCAACAATTTTCCTCCCTACAGAGCTTTGGGGCCTTTATCATGCAAGTGAGAGCAACATCCCTTGGGCTCCCAGGAGCACTGAGCATGACTCTCCATAGCATGTCCCATGGGAAGTGTGTTCTGTGCTTCGTGTCCTATAGGAAATGCCTCCTCACAGGGTCGGGACCACATGGGCGCATCCCAGAAGCACAGGGCGAAACCCTACCACTCTGTCCCTGAATGAAGGCCTTTGTAAATTCCAATTTTTTTAAAATATTTTTTTAAAAATATATTTTATTGATTTTTTTACAGAGAGGAAGAGAGAGAGATAGAGAGTTAGAAACATGGATGAGAGAGAAACATCGATGAGCTGCCTCCTGCACACTCCCCACTGGAGATGTGCCTGCAACCAAGGTACATGCCCTTGACCGGAATCGAACCTGGGACCTTTCAGTCCGCAGGCCGACGCTCTATCCACTGAGCCAAACCAGTTACGGCAAGTAAATTCCAATTTTAAAAAAATATATTCTTATTGATATCAGAGAGGAAGGGAGAGGGAGAGAGAGATAGAAACATCAATGATGAGAGAGAATCACTGATCGGCTGCCTCCTGCACACCCCCTACTGGGGATCGAGTCGAAACCCTGGCAAGTGCCCTGACCGGGAATTGAAACGTGACTTCCTGGTTCACAGGTTGAAGCTCAACCACTGAGCCACACTATCTGGGCTGTAAATTTTAATTTAATAAACTCTCCACCTGCTGTCAGAGGCCAGAATACAAAATGGCCTTTTTGATCCGTGTCCTGGCCATTCTTACAAAACTGCCATTGGAACGTCATTCAGATACTGTCTGGTTCTTCCCACATATGAATTCATGATTCCTTAAATAAAACAAAACAAAAAATAAGGCCTGTGTGACTTCTTGTGTTTGACTGTTGCCTTTGATCTCAGGAATCTTTGAAATAAGTTGTGTCCTCAACTGCAGGCCCTTTACTCGGGGTGGGTTTTGATATAATGACCACATTCCTTTCTCTCTATTGGCTGCTACGTATCTCTTACCTATATCTCAAAATCTTAATTTTTTTAATCATATGTATGGGCCCGCTGCTTCTTAAATATAAAGAGATCATAAAAAATAAAATCAGCTTTAAGATCCTTGGTTTTCCTGTAAATATTTGATAAATAGGAAAAAATATTGTTCTTGCTGAAGCTAAAGATAAAAATAGACACATCATTGCTAATGAAAAAAATATTACTCATGCAAAGAGGATGTCTGAGGCATTAATCAATGTATTTCTTGATAATTACAAGTCCACACTGGCCCACTCCCTACAGCAAACTCACTCTTCCTCCAGTGACTGCCTGAGGGGTAGCAGGAGGCTAACCTGAATGTGATGAAATGTCCAAATGACATTTAGCAAAGCTGACGTGGAAGCAGAGATGACGCTGGGACGGAACGTGAGGCCATGTCTCTAAGATGCCAGCGTGCATGGCAGTCCGGGAGGTGCCAGGTTGGCTTCAGAGCGGGAGGAATGGGTTTGCTGAGTTTTAAAGAGAACTTGCTGGTTCAGGAGCAGGAAAAAGAAAAAACCCCAGAGAACACAGTGAGCGTGGGAAGTCCCAGGAAGGTCTTGTAGACTCAGAATTTCAATTAAAAACACACATGCGTCAGGTAGCTAGCTGGGTGGACGCGTGCAGGGATCTGACCAGGGTCTCCAACACGGCACTCCGCCCAGAGTGGGCACCAGGCAGTGCTCCGCTGGGAAGCAGAAATGAAATAGAGCAGCGACATTCAACCTTGTTCTGCTCATGGCACATAAACTAACTGCTAAAGTTCTGCGGCACACCCATCTGACCCCAAAAAAAGTATAATTTTGATTCATTCACACCGAACAGAAATTGTGCTGGCTGTTGTCATTTTGTTATTGGACAGTCGAAGGGAAGAGGTCGGTGCCCCTGACTCCACAGTCAGGTACTGCATGTTTTATAATTCTTGTGGCTCACCAGTGTGCCGCGGCACACCAGCTGAAAATCGCTGAAATAAAATGAGACACCGAACCTCTTGACCTTCATGCCCATTGCCCTGAGTCACTTACTGCTGAGGAGGCAGCGAGGGAAGAGGGGGAGCTAATTCCACGTGGAAGCACCTCCACCTTCGTTCACTCTGTATGAAAGCATCACACTCAACTAGTCCCCAGTGAAGTAACTTGACCAATGGGAGACTTTAACTAAGCTAATCATCAAAAAATGGACGAGGGGCTTGAAAGGTCCCTACCAAGACATGGAGTGAGCACTAATAGGCAAATGTAAGTGGACAGAAATACAGCGAAGCTGGCGTCGGCCCTTCTAGTAGGAATTCACCAGGAGCCACACGGAGAGAAGGACCAGGATGAGGAGCCTGGGGGACCCGGGGGGGGCGGTTAGGGGGGGCGGAACGGAGACGTATACACCAGGGTCTAGAAAACACCACCAACTCAGGAAATGAGCTGTGGTCAAAAGCTGAGTTGGAGGAAACTTGGACGGAATAAAAAAGATGCTTGCTTCCCGGGGGAAATATGGGAGCAATAAGAGAGATCCTTGGCCCGAGCTGGAGTTAGAAGAAACCATATGTCGCTGGGCAAGTGACTGCAGCCAGCTGAAACTCATTTAAAAGGTCCGTAAAACCAAGGGATTAAAATAGAAGATCTCTAATGTTTCTTCCAGATCCAAGGGCCTCCGACACAGGTAGGAGCAAAGGGGAGCGAGATGGCAGTGATCCCATGAAAAAGCTGAAAGATCAAGCCCCAAAGAGCGCCACCTAATGACAACAGGGGGAAGCAGAGTTAGGATGAAAGTGGGCGCTGACACAAGCAATGAGCGGGGTGAGTCCCTGAGCTGGTGCACCGAAGGCAATCTGTCCTTGAAGGTGGCCGCTCTAAACACGGGGACTGATGCTGCAGAGATGCAAAGGGCTGGCGTGCGTGTGCGTGTGAGAGCGTGGGTACCACGAAGACCCGAAGCAGCAAGGGAGTGGGGGGGAGGACTTGCAGGGGAAACCTTTTTACAGGTTGTGGACTCAATCCCCAGTAGGGGGCATGCAGGAGGCAGCCGGGCAATGATTCTCTCTCCCCCTCCCTTCTTCTCTGAAATCAATAAGAATATATATTTTTTTAAATGTACGTGTGTGAGCCTACAACTTGGGCATGTGCCCTGACTGGGAATTGAACGGGTAACCCCTGATTAATGAGTCTACACTCAACCACTGAGTCACAACAGCCGGACAAACCCTAATTTTAAATACATTCACTTTCTGTCATTAATAGAGGGTAAATACCTAAAGCAAATATCTTGCAATAAATAAAGTGGAAAACACAGAGCTGAAGTCATACTCCATGATTAACCACTATGAACAATACACTTTAAAAATGTAAGAATTTTACACAAATAGCAACTGTAGAATCAATAATAAATCCCAAATTTTTGCCAAAACAACATGATCTATTTTCCCTTTCATTCTATTCTCATCTTAGCAAGCAAATAATGTCCAAAGAATCAACTACTGTCCCTACACTAGAAAGTGCAGGAGTGTGAAGCTAATTAACGTCAGATAGTATAAAGATGCAGGAAAATGAGGATTGCAGACTTCATGACTGCACTGCTGTTTCTCCAGCAGCTGCAGGAGTGGGTAGAATTTTGATCTTTCTGACAGAAGTTTTGTACTGCTCAATGATATACAAGTGGCTACACCAACAATCTGTGAATGTGGGACCCCGAAAGGAGCTCTCAGGGAAGCCACTCTGTAAAGCGTGGCCCTGCCTCTAAGGGGACACCCCAGGCCCCCACAGCACAGGCTGATCCGATCCCACCATATGCTCTCAGCCGCAGGATCCGTCCAACCCGAGTGCAAACAATCACTTCAACAACCGCATTTTATTCACGTGACAAAGGGAATGAATGGCTTTGAAGATTCCAAGCTGTTTAAAGATCAGTTACCAATGACACAATTCATTATCATAATCACTGAAAAATGTGTCCATCCGATTAAATAATAACCATATCCTGACAAGTTAACAATTAGTTCATTGGGGAGTTCAGAGAGTCCATAATAGGTTCTTACCTCATAAACAGCAATTACATCAATACTGAATAAAATTAGGGAAGGGGAGCCAAACTCAATTCTGGAAGAAAACCATGTATATTTTCAAAGCCAGTGGAAGCATATGGCACAAGATCAAATAAAAAATTAAATGGGAAGAATATTCATCAAATTTGCATATAAAGAGCAAATGTGAAAACCATCGACATTAGAAATAAATAAAAAGAGATCTATTTTACCAAAAGGAATAGAGAAATTATGGCAATAAAATAAATTTCAAACATCTGTTTACAAAATAAGATGTAATTTAGTTAATTTAGAAATCAATCCAAGAAAAACCATGATAGTTACAGTCATTCTAAAATGACAAAACTGCTCTGTTGGGCTAAAATACAAAAAACTAAACAGAAAATCTAAATAAAATAATAAAGCTGAAAAAGTGAAAAAAGTAAGGATATCTTAAAACATTAGTGAAAATAATACCTATATGCCTAAACAACAATGATTTATATATACATTTATTTTATCATCAATTTAAAAACATATTTTATAAAATCAAAGCTAGGTAAAATATTTCTTTTCCAAAAACAATCAAACAAAATTTCCTAAACATTCAATAAAGAAATATTATCAAGAGTTTACTATGGTCAGGTAAACTGCAAATCCATATATCTCATCATAAGGTTAAAGGCAATAATTTAATGCACACACTTTTCATGTTTGAAAGAAACAAAAGAGAAAGTAAATTTTTTTAAAAATATTCACCAATTGGTTAATGTCTAAATAATTAGGGGATTCAAAATTAGATAATCGAATCAAGGACAAAGATTCAAGGAAAATAGTGGTTGGATCAATACTATTTAGAAAGAATACAGCGACATATGTCTTTAACAATTAGACTAACGGGGTGTCTGAACATATATTCAGAGGCTCCCAGGCATTCCTTCCTCTAACCACAATCAAGTGAAAGAGAAAACTAAAAAAATTAAGTTATGAACAACTCTGTCTAGACAATAATTTTTTCTAATTATGGTTGCAATTTTTGAAACTGAAACTAATGCTGATAGTTTCCTAACTGACTTTTAATGAGTGACCAATGAAACAAGGTACAAGTAGCAGAAAAAAAAACCCCCAAAAAAACACTTTGTCCACGATTCCATTTTTAAGTCAGGACACGTGGGCTAGGGGTAGCTGTGGGAGCAGAGGTGATCAGGAAGCAGTGGTGAGAAGGAAGAGAAAGATAACTCTAGTTGCAGAAGAGATTGGCCATTGCAGAGGCAAATTATGGGAAGAGTAGTGTTTTTTTTAAACAATGTTTATAACGTTTTATTGAACATATATAGAAAGTGAATAAATTACAAGTACAGAGCTTGATTAATTTTCACAAACTGAACACTCTCATGTTATCAGCATCCAGATTAAGAAGCGGAACACTGCCTGGCTAGTGTGGCTCAGTGGTTGAGCATCAACCTACGAATCAGGAGATCACTGCTGGATTCCCAGTCAGGGCATATGCTTGGATTGCGGGCTCCATCCCCAGGAGGGGATGTGCAGGAGGCAGCCGATCAATGATTCTCTCTCGTCATTGATTCTATCTCTCTCTTCCTCTCCCTTCCTCTCTGCAATCATTATCTATCTATCTATCTACCTACCTACCTACCTACCTACCTATCAAGAAGGAAACAGAGCAGTGACATCACTCACAAGTGCCAGGCGCTAATTCCCAAGGATAATGTAATGCCACAGATTAGTCCTGCTTGTCTTTGACCTTTATAGAGATAAAATTACACAGTACATACACTTTTGTATTGGGTATATCGGCTCAACTTGTTTGTAAGATTCATCGACACTGTTGTATATGGAGGTGCTTTGTTCAGTCTCATTGTGGTAAATTCAAACACTGGAATACTACACAACAATTTATTTATCTGTTCTGCTGTTCATGGGCATTGTAGTGGTTTCCAAATTTTGAATCTTATGGCTATATGAACAGTATGGCTCTAAACATTGTTGCCCATGTCTTTTGGTATGGCATTGAGTATAAATGTAGAAATTTAAATGCTGGGTCAACTTTAATAAATATTGTCAAATCATTTTTCAGAGTGATTGCACACTCCCACCAAAGCATGAGTTCCAGATGCTTCCCTTCCTCACCAGCATTTGTTATTGTGCATATACTGTATATATGTATGTGTATATACTATTATACACGTTTTTAATTTTTTTATGTCTGGTTGCATTTGTGTTTACTCGATGACCAACAAGGCTGAGCACCTTTTCATATGTTTATTGGCCATTTCATAACATATATTTTGAAGCACCAACTCAAGTTTTTTTTTCTAAATTGATAAAAATTATTAGCATTCATAATTAAATTTAGCAAAGCTATTGGATCGCAATCCAGAAAAACCAATGTTGTCACTAAATATCAGCGCCAAATAGAAAATAAATTTTAGAAAGGTACTATATACATCAGTGTGAATGATACGGTAATACTCTGGAAGAAGTAAATCCAAATGAAAGATGTGTGAGACCCTCCACACCAGTGATCTCAGCCTCCGCAGGGCACAGTTAACAATATCTAGAGAGTGTTCTCAATTGTTAGGAGGGAGGAATGGGGTCTTACTGACGTCTTGTGGGCAGAGGCCAGATGTGCTGGCAAATGTCCTGTCATGCACGGGACAGGCCTCCCCAGCCCACTCCCCACCCACAGAGGATGACTCAGCACAGGGACCCTGCCAAACACCGAAAACTACAAAACGCCTGAAAAATTAAAGACCTCAGGAAAAGAAGGGATGGGGCAGACCATGCTTACGGATCGGAAGGCGTACTATGGTTTAGACGTGAGCAGGAAATGAGGGCATTCTTTGGGGTGAGGAATCTGTTCATTATCTGGACTGTAAGACTGGTTTGGTGTACGTATTCGTATGTCAAAATGTATCAACTTGCACACTTTCAATGTGTGCAGTATATTTTATGTCAACTATACTTGCATGGAACTGTTCATTTTTTTTTAACTCTCAAAAACCAAAATTAATAAAAATGACTGAAATTAAAAGAAGTTCTACATCTACTAAGGATATTGAATCTGCAATTAAAAGCTTTCCACATAGAGATCTCCAGGCCTAGAAAACATTACAAGTGAATCTTTCCATTTTGAAAAAGCAAGAATCTTATACAAATTTCCCCACCAAACAGAACATTCACTGAGTGATTTTAAGAGGCCAGCATTACTGTTACTAAGCAAAACCTGACAAAACATTATCAGAAAGGAATATGATAGGCCAAGTTCTCCCTCTATCATAAATGTAAAAATCCTAAGCAAAATATTAGCAAATTGCCTTTTCTATGTATGTGTTTTGTTTATTCCAGAAATATACATCTTCTTTAATATCTGAAAAGAAATTGGTCATTAACCATTTTAATATAATAAAGGAGAAAACAATCATCTTAATAGATGCAGAATATATAATTTGAGATTAAAACTCAGAAAACTAGAAAACGTATAAAACATCCTTAATATGATAAAAAGCTTCTATTTTTAAAAAATCTACATTTAAGCTTCCTGCATATACTAGTAAATGAAACAATACAATCTTTATCCCTGAGATTGAAAACAAGATACAGATGGAAGCTATTACCACTTCTATTCAAAACTGTACTGAAGATATTATGCAGTGAAATCATGTAATAAAGATATCAACATTTTAAAAGAATAAACAAAGCTGTAATTGTTATAAACAATATAATTGTATATGCAGAGAATCCAAAAGAAACTATACACTTTATAATTAACAGGTGAATTAGCACGTTCACTGGGAAAAATCAATATACAAAAATGTATTTCTATATCATCAACAAAAAATAGAAATAATTTAGAATAGCAGCAAAAATGAACAGATATGTAGGAACAAATCTATTAAAAGATGTATAAGACCTTACCTAAGGAAACTATCAAACATTATTGAGAGAAATTAGAGAAGACATAAATAGAAGAACAAACTATATTAATGGATTACAAGATTCAATGTGGTAAGTTTCAATTTTTTCCTAAACTGATCTATATATTAGATGCAGTCACCAATATGTTTTGATAACAAACATATAAAATGTTGCTCAACTGCATTAGTCATCAGAGAGATGCAAATTAAACCCAAAATATAAAAAATTATAAACACTGACAATATCCAGTCCTAGGAAGAATGTGGAATAGCCTACATCTTCATATACTCCCGGTGAAATGGGGGTTACCACTTTGGGAAGCTGTTGCATACTTCTTTCAAACGCTGACTATATGCAAATTCTATGACCCAGCAATTAGACCTGTAGGCATCAACCCAAATATTTTGTTCTTAGGCCAACCAAAAAAACATAGAGAAAAAAGTGTTCGGAGCAATACCACTCAAAATAGCTCCAAAATAAAATCAACCTAAAAATCCACCACAAGAATCAATAGAGAAATTATGGTATAATTCCTCAACGGACTACTACACAGCAATGAGAATACTACATTAACCACTGCCACATACAACAAAATATGTGAATCTCACTAACAATATTAAGTTTAATGAAACAAATAGGGTACACACAATGTCTTCATTTACATAAACTTCAAAAACAGGTAACACTAGTTGACGGTAACACAAGTCGGGATAGTGGGTTCCTTGGAGTGACTGCTACTCGAGTGAGTCACAAAGAGTGCCCAATAGGATAGGGTCCCTCTAAAAAAAAATCTGTATGCCAGTTACAAGGGTGTGCCCCCTTTTTAGAAATTCATAAAACTACAGAACTATCAGATGGGCATTTATCTGTATGCATGTTATACTTTAAAAAACACTTATATAAAAATCAAGAAATAATTCTGTTTTCCTTCCATTACTCCCTCCTGGTAAGAAAGAGCTGACCTATAGACCAGCAAGAAAAATGAATGTGACAACCAACAGAGACTCAGGGTTGATTAACTCAGAAATGGCCAAGGTAAATTGGGAGCTTGCTTAAATAATACATTTTCTACAAGAATCTGTTGTGTGGCATATGTTTTTAAAAATCTAGAGTAAAACATGACTTTGCTGCTGAATATGGCTCCTTTTACATAAAGTAAAAGCTTATCGTAATTAATTGGCCACATCATTAAATTTAAATAAAGTTGTCAAACACATGTGGTATCAGGAAAATATTTTCAGTTAAATTTTTTAAAATGCAGCATATCACCCAGCTGGTTGAGCATCGGACCATGAACCAGTAGGTCATGGTTTGATTCCTGGTCAGGGCACATGCCCAGGTTGAGGGCTCGATCCCCATTGGGGGGCGTGCAGGAGGCAGCCGAGCGATGTTTCTCATCGATATTTCTCTCTCTCTACCCCTTTCCCTTCCTCTCTCTAAAATCAACAAAAACATATATTTTTTAAAATGTAGCATATCTTCAGGATTTGGATATGCATCTGTATAAAAGTGGTGGGATGGTATTCCCTTTTTTTCCTTCCCCAATGAAACATATTTAGTAGATAATTAAAAACACAATAAAGTTGTTTTGACTTTTGTAATATGAGATATATGCATGTGTATTTAAGATACCCCAAAAAGCAAAAAATATACTGTATTTATTAAGAACCCAATGTATATTAATATATTGAATTATATTAATATAATAAATATATCTAAGCTCTTGAAAACATATCAAATAATATCTGAGTATCAATAAGAGCTTATTCAATCCTGTTTAACAGATTTTTTTCTAGCTTCCTTCTTTTCCTTTCAATGGAATCTCTGAATAGATAAAACATTAGATGAATAATTTAAATGAAAACACAGAGTACAAAAGTAACTTTCTGGAAACAATCCCAAGAGCAGATGAAAGAAAACAGAGAAATTGAACCACTTGAAATAAAAGATGGTTTATTTCATCAACTATCCATTAATGAATTTTTTCTTTCACTTACCAATTATTTAATGTTATCTCTATGTACAAAACACCAGACTTAACCAAAATTTGGCACTAAAACATCAATTAATAAAAACAAATCTCTAAAGTTTTGATACAAACTTACTCTAGGCAGGAAAAATAAATGAAACATATTCTAAGTACCATTACAACCTCTGAACTCCCCCATTTCAAAGGCATTCTTCTGTTTTAGAACTTCTCACACTATTTTTGAAGGTTGTATATCAGACTCTTCTAGATTGTAAAGTCCTTGAGTACACGCTTCCACTCATTAATTTTATTCCTAATGGCTACCAAAGAAAAAGGGTACTTAAAAACAGGCTCAATAGTTATGAGTTGCAAAGTGCAATTTTACTGTCACCATTGAAAATCTAATATAAATTCATTATCCCTTTCTCCAAAGCAAATATAAACTCCTCAAAATTATGAAAAGTAACTATAAGTTAAATGTACAGTCAAAAGAAATATCTTGCTTTGAAGAAAAAGTACTTAAACAATTGCTTAAGGTGTTACTAATGAAATCTGTCAAACTCTATGTATTGTTTTTTAAATTATCTATATTCTAATACAACTCTCTCTTTACAACCTTCTGTGATATAAAAAAGCTTAGCGATACTGCAACTCTTCTCTTTGAAGTCTGAATGTAAAATGTAATCTAAGATGATAGGGAGAATATAAAGCAGTTTTCTTGAGGTGTTTTGTTCGTAGAGATAAGATTTTAATCTGAATTTTATTGAAAAAAATTATCTGATATGAACATATGGCTCATATCAAAACATCCATGCATTACTAATATATCACTTCTGTGAAAAAGATGGTTTACTTAATAAATGCTTTAGTAATCCAGCAGAAAAAAATATCTTATTTTTATAGACTACTTATTATAAATAAATTATTTATTACCATATATAAAATTTCATTAAAATTCTAAAGGTAGCAGAGCTCCACTTTCAGAATGGGGATGTGAGGAACTCAGTGAAACAACCATAACAGTGAAAATCATTAAAAAACACACACACACCATTTAAAGTTTCTGGAATACAGCCAATGAGCAAACAGTTGTTCAAAAAACCCTCTAAATCTCTGTAACCACAACCAGAGTCTGTGCAACTTAAGCCCAAACCCACCCGCTCCACCCACCGTTTCCTCCGAGGGAAACTTCTCCTGGTGGTTGTGCCCAGAAAGCAGGGCTCCCACTCCCTCCGCCCCCAGTAAGGAAGGCAGAGACTCATGGGAGAGGTGGGCCAGCGGCATTTCCATCCCCTCCAGCCTGATTGCAGAGGCTGAACTCCTGGCAAGCACAGCCAAGAGGCCAGGGCGCCTTTTCTCTACCCAGCGATCCCCAGGTCTCCCGAGGGTGGTGGCTCTGCCCCAGGGGTGGCAGGCCAAGGATCCTGGGCCCCGGAGGCTCTTGCTCCAGCTCACTCGTAGGGTGAGGGTTCCACCCCAACAGAGGCAACATGAGAAGGCCAGACAGAGGCTGCCACCTGCACCCTGTGCTCTGCTTCTAAAGTCGGAGAATGACTCCTGTCACCAGCTCTGGAACGTGGCTCCAGGTTTGTCTCAGGTGGAAAGGGAGCCCAGAGAACAGAGAGCTTCTATGGCCTCCCCGAAGTAACTACTTTTTTAAATGGAGCATAGAAAAATTCAAGCCAAGGGTGCTCTTCAAAGGAATGGAATTTCTGCTGGTGAGCAATTAAGAGGAGGCTGGTAGCTGAGAGCAGCCAGCTGACCCTCAGGCCACCTCATTTACCAGCGAGAAAAGAGGGAAAGAGGCAGGAGCAGTGCTCTCCTAGGGCCCTGCAGAGGAGCTCTGACTTAAGGAGTCCCACCATGGAGACATCTATGCCCTGGGGCATTGTTGAAACATACAGTGATCAGGCAGCAAGGGATGGAGCCAAAGGGCTGGGTGTGATCCAAATGAGATTATAAAGTCCTTGAGTGCAGTCCCTCTAACTGCCCATTCATCTTATTCCACTGATTAGCAAGGAAAGGAAACACTTAGAAGTAGGCTCACAGTGTTTACAAATGACAAATGACAAATGTAATTTGAAAACCTAGTGCAAATTGACTACCCCATTCCCCAAAGTAAATATAAACAAAACTACACCAAATAGTGATAAAGTTACCATGAAAAGTGCTCTCCTGTCAGGAAGAATACTGTGCACACACACGACACGGAACATATCAGGGTTTAATGAGAGATGAGGAAAAGGAACGAAGAGACCTCCAGCAAGACTGTGATGGTGGCCATGCCTCTGTCCTCGGAGCAGCAGGTGTTGCGTCTGTATTAGGTATTGAGATGGTTTCCACCAGAAACTCTTGGACCCTGTATATGTTTTTCAGGCTCACATAAGGGATCAGGAAACGGTGTATGTTTGCTCCATGGATGCTCTCTGCCCAAGTAAGGTTTGGCACTTGTGAGGAGTAGGAATGGATTCTTTAACAAAGACCGTCTTAACCATATATTTAAGGATCCATCGGTGAGGTTAGGCCTCCCTTTAGCTAACCATTCAGCCAGCCTTTGGACACAGAACACAAGCAGCCCATTAGCCAGTAAAGGCGGGAGCATTTTCTGCAGTGTACCCTCTGCTTAGAGGCTAAATCCTAAGCAACATTTCCCGAGTAGGAGCCTGGCAGAGATGCGCTCCATTGTGGCTCACCCTGCCTCTGGCCCTGCCCACTCAGAGCTGGTTTTGGGGGGGGGGACCTACAGTCCTTTCAGTCAGATCCCAATCTTTCCAGGCACCCACTTTCATTTTAGTAACCTCTTAGCTCAATCCGTCCTCCCCCCACCCCACCCCCCGCAGCCATTATCTCCTGCAGAAATTCCTCACAGTGTTTGGCTTCTTCCCCTGGATTCCAAGACTAATAAATAAATAGAATAGAATAATGAGACTTGACTATGCATACTTAAGTACCACCTTAGTCCAAACATTCAGACATCACTTCAGCATTCACTTCAAGCTTACAGCTGACTCTTTATTCCTTGACAATGATCTTTAATAAATGGTGCAAAGGGAACCCAAGCATTTTCTCAGGCAACTATTTTTGAAGAGTGTGTCACACCTACTAGGAGTTCTAAAGGTGATTTAATAAGGAAATCTGTTTTCTTCCTTCTTGCCCTTGAGCCTGACTTAGGGGTGAGTCACTGCATGACACCTGGTGACCTTGGCATTAGAATTGTGGAGAGCGGCTACAGCGTTTGGACAGGTTCAAGCCTCGGACTGACTTGTGGCAAAGCCACATACAAGCCCCAGCTTGGAGGGCAAAGCCCTCCCAGCACAATTATAGCCAAAAGGCTATGGTTGTAAGCTTGACCTTATAGTCCAACCCTGCAGTCCTAGGTAGCTAAAGGATGTGGGCTGCAGGGGATGCAGCAAGTGCTGCCTTAAACAAAGCTTGACAGAGTTCAGAGAATGGCGACAACAGGAAAGAAGCAGATTTGAAACTCGCAAGAACATTGTGAACATCCTGCCCTTGTTTTGCTCTGTGCTCTGACTATAAAATAAAGCTCTCTGGCTTACAGACTGTGTCACTGTTCCCTCATCCAGGTGCAGTGATCCACCTGGCCCCAACTGTATTCTCTTGTCTGTTTTCTTTAATCCTTCACCGCCCCTCCTCAGGTTCACCCCTGGCTGTGCTGGACACACTTCAAGAATGTCCTTTATTACAGTGACAGACACTTACATATAATCTGCCCCATGCACGACTCCCTTCCTCCTATTCTAATCATTTGTCATTTGTTTGATAAAACGAGGTTAAAGTTCCTTATTCTCCATGCTCACATAAACTGACAGTTGAGTGTTACATGTACATATATTATTAAGTTACCTATATAAGATAGCAAAGGTAATTATCCAATATAATAAAAGGCTAATATGCAAATCGACCGAACGGTGGAATAACTGGTCACTATGACGCGCACTGACCACCAGGGGGCTCATGGCTGGTGCAAGAGCCTCTCCCGCCTCTGCAGCAGCGGTCCTAAGCCATCAGTCAGACATCTCCCAAGTGCTCCCGGACTGCGAGAGGGTGCAGGCCGGGCTGAGGGACTCCCCGCCCCCTTCCCTATGCATAAATGTCGTGCACCAGGCCTCTAGTGTAAATATGAAATGCCAATATTACATATGTAACAATCCAATATGGGAGGGGTGGCTGTTGATCAAAAACTCCCTCTCAGGAGCCCAATATAAAAGAGGAAGAAGTAGTGTAATGCACAGCATGGGGTGCTCCCCGGCTTAAGTGAGCGTTTTCTCCTCTGTGCACAGGGCCGGAATGAGCTCTGTTTGTCTGATTGCCTATTACATGCAATGACTTGTTCATCTGTAATCCAATCCAGTTGATTCATCATTTGACATTCATTGAAGTAGATACTGACAAACAGGATTCGAGGTTCACGATCCAGTTAGTTAAGAAATGAATACTATTCAAATGAAGTCGCTTCCCTTCATAAGCTTAAAGCCCAAATGCCAGGAATGGAGATCTCCAGGCGGGGTCTAAAAGGACATCTCTGGCCCTGAATGATTGACCATCCCCGGGAAGCCGCTGGGGCTGGAGGGAACGCTGGCTTTCCTAAGTACCTTCAGATATGCTTTCAGACGCGGGCAAAAGCCCGAGTGTCAGTCCCATTAAAATAATTACATCTCAAGCACACACTTACTTTTACCTAAAGGCTTAAGATCCTAGTATTTTTTCATATCCTTAATACCTTTGAATTTTTATAATCTGTTAGGCAAATTGACATTTCATTATATACGCTATTTGTAGAATGAAATAACTGTATAATTTTTAAATCAATATATACGGTACATAGAGCAATTTCTAAGAAGCGTCTGAATTATTGCAAATGTCTGAGCTATTTCCGTCGAGGAAAAAGATGGGAAGTCATTTCCCATTTGCATTTATAAAGGCTGCGTGACTTCTTTAAATATACACACTGGTGCCAACAGATATCAATAAATCACACCCCCGCATGCTTTAAAATGTCTGACACAGGCATTCATTTTCCTAGTCCAAAACTCTCTGCAAAGGGGACTGTATAAATGTTCCATTTCAGTTTAATGACATTCACCATTCAAATTATGTGCATTATTGCCAGTGAGTGCGGAAACCTGAAGAGCACAGAGCGAGACAGGATTTCAAAGCTCCTACACAGTGCATATCTGTCCATGGCTAATCACTGAACAGACCACAGCAACACAGATATAAATGCAGGACAAAACTGGGAGATCAGGAAGAATGCATTGAAATGCTGCAATTGCCATTTGTACAAAAAATAATAATAGGTGTCATTTACTTAGAGGCAGTTGGGGATGGTCTTGTACATATTTGGAGAAACAGCCCTGATGGCCCGATACCAGCAAATGGAGGCAGAAATGAGCCTCACTTAGAAATGATACCGATGACAGAAATGACAACAACCTATTCATCAGTGATGTTCCATTTGAAAGTGTAATAAAAACCTAAATATGACTCCACTTTACTTGAAATGTATTCCACCAGCTGTCATAGATTTTTAAAAGGTCACACAATTGTTCTGTGTAGACACAGTGTATAAAGTACACATCCTTAGAGCAGGCAAGGTCTGCTCTGTATAATCCAGGAGGTCCTAGAAATCCTCCAAGCAGATCTTGCAGAGAGCTGAGCACAAAGGTGTGTCTGGCTTCAAACCCAAGCACTGGATTTGTTAAACCAGCATTTCCGCATGGGGACTGAATGAAGAACTAGCTACAAGTCTACCTGCTTACTGGCAGGGCCCAATGCTGCTCGATCCCTTGTGTCTTTGGTTTTGATTCTGAACCTAAGTTAGGGCTGCAGCCAAGGAGAGGACTTTTGATCCACATGTTTACCTGAGCCTGATCAGATTTTGAGACTCTATAGAGCACTGTTCAACTACATGCACTTCTTCCTTTAAACACACATCTACCTCACCCTGATCTGGGACTTGCAGCCTCCAGAACTGTGAGAAAATAAACTTCTGGTTTGGGGCCACCCAATGTGCATTTTGTTCCAGCACCCCCAATGAACTAATGCAATGCCTCATACATCAGGCCTTTCCTTTTCATTCTATAATGGCTTTGGTTAAAGTTCTTCTGTATACAGGACATACTAAACTAGCCTAATATGTGGTTTCCCAGCCTATACCCATTCATTCATTCATTCATTCATTCAGCATTTACTGAGCACCTACTACATGCCAGGCACAGCGAACAGAAGAGACAGAGTTACTGTCCAGGGGCTTCTATTCTCATGAGGAAAGCACAGGGAAGGAAATACACAGAAAAATAAGGCAGAAAACAACTAAAGAGGGTGTGCTCCATGGGAGGGGAGGCGAGGAGAGCCCTTGGGAGGCGATGCCATGGACACTAATTTGGGGGGTGAGAGCGAGCTGGCCTTGTCAGAAGATACCGGAAGAGCGTTTCTGGAAGAGCTGATAGCAAGCACGGAGGCTCCGAGAGAATTAGGTTTGAGGGACAGGAAGGCAGATAGTGTGTTGGGGAGCACAGGAGACTTGGTTGGAAAGTTTGTCAGGAGGACATTCTGAGAAAAGGGAAGTGTGTGGAAGGCCGCCGGCCCTGTTTATCCTATTCTCATGAGGAAAGCACAGTTTGTCAGGAGGACATTCTGAGAAAAGGGAAGTGTGTGGAAGGCCGCCGGCCCTGTTTATCGGAATTCCGACTTAGGGGAGACTTAGGGGAGTGTCGAAGGCGGCGACCCTAATTATTCCTTGACCTTTCCAGAGAAGTCTGTGCATGTGCAGACCCCCGGGTGTTTACTGGAATCTTATGCTTAATCCCTGGATGCCCTTGCCTAGAGTGCAATGTAAACACATGTGTCCTCCCAAGGTTACTCACCCTATTGATTGTATCTAAAGATAAACATTCCAACAAAGGCCTAACGAGGCAGGCAATCGAGGCTGCCTGGCTTCTTCAGCCAGGCCGTCCCTTAGCCCTTTCCCCCCACAATGAAACTGTCTGAGTAATCCATTCATCCGTCATTC
The DNA here is from genome assembly GCF_000412655.1 of Myotis brandtii. Lineage (NCBI taxonomy): Eukaryota > Metazoa > Chordata > Mammalia > Chiroptera > Vespertilionidae > Myotis > Myotis brandtii. The sequence goes on from NW_005361048.1 coordinate 811,364, forward strand.
AAGGGCTGCTGGTCAGCCCCGGCAATAGTGTGGCCGAACCACAGGCAGGTGGAGCTCGGGGACTCTCCCTCCTCGGCATCGCGCTTCATTCCTCCAACAGAGCCCCTTTCCTAAGCGGCAACTCCGAGAACGTCATGGTCAGATGTAAATGTTCAGTACATTCCACGTTGCTTGCTGACCTACGAGGCCTTTTCTAAAGGCTTGCTCCAAACCACCTTTCTACCTTGGCTTACCCTACATCCCAGCCGTCTCAACTATGTGTTGATAGACATTGCGTCTCTGCTTGTGGCCTGGGGCAGGGAGCATCATCAGGGGAAAGAGCATGACCTGGATCAGACAAATCTGTGTTCAAATTCCGGCTCCCACATCGTTACTTGGGAGAAGCTGGGTAATCCCTAGTTTCTCCTTGACCCTCCACTTCCACATAGAGAACGTTGGGTTAATATACAGACCCTTTGGAGAGGCATTGTAAGGATGAGTGAAAACCTATTTAGAAGTAATTGCAAGTAATCAATGTTGTCACGGGCACATATTGTTTCCTGTGCTAGGATGTCCACTACACTTCTCAACCTGGTCAACTTCCTTCATCTTCTGAGACCCCAATTCATGAGACACTTTTCTCTGCAGCCTTCCTACCACCCACAGACAATATCATCATCCCCTGGATGTTGCATAAAACTGCATATACCACCACGTGGCGCGTTCTGTATCTACAGGATTTACATCTCCACCTCCTCTGGAATCAATGCCTCTCAGAGTAGGAACTGTGACTTCCTCAAAAGGGCTGTCAGTGAGGTGGGGGCCTAGCAGGCATCCTCAAGTTAGGATGATTTGAGGAGAGTACATATATGAGACTATTCATAAAGGTGTGGTCTGCGTGCCCACAGAGGACAGTGCTGTGAACTAGAGCTGATAACGGGCTGGTATGTGACCTGAAAGGCAAGGGACAAAGGGCTTCACTGAACGTAGTGAGGGCTGTGTGGGCAGGACCCTCTGATAGGAGCTGGTCAGCGGATGCAGCGGTGTGGGCCACACAGGGCAGATGAGGGGCTCAGTCCCACTCCTCCTCCTTCACCCAAACTCTGTTGGGCTCCCCTGAAGCTGAACCCAGTTAGAATCCAGGGGCCTTCTCTTTTTCCCCTCCTGAACAATTCAGGCCTTAGGCTTTAAGTAATGCAGGCCTCTGAGCCACAGAGGAGGTGGAGGGGGCCCACGATGACCCAGAGAACAATCCCAGGACCTGTGGGGAGGCAGGTGTCCACGTGGAGGGAAGCCTGGAAGTGGCTATAGAAACAGCATGGTGAGGACGGTGCCTGTGTGAGGAGTGGCCGATGTGAGTGTCAGAAGTCAAGTGGGAAGGGAAGGCTGCCCACTGCGGCCTGGGGGTGAGAGCCCGTGTGCAGGAAAGAGACCATCCACAAGGGGAGGTGCGGTGACCAGGGGGGAAGACTGGCTACCTACCAGGGGACTCATCAAATGTTTAGTATATTAAGGTTCCTCACTGTCAGTCGAAGGCAGCTTTGAAGAGGGAGAACACTGGGGTGAACCATGAGATACAGAGATAATCAATAAACATGGAGATAAACTGTGTTGTATTTCTATTGTGACTAGGCTCATACCCTTTTTTTTCTATAAGGTATTCTTTGTTTTCAAGACACAGATGTAAGAAGGTGTTCATGCACCATACATGAGCACACACGTTTTATGTATTCACTAGAGGCCCGGTGCACTGGTGGCGTGCCTCAGCCTGGCCTGTGCCCTCTTACAACCTGGGACCCCTGGGGGGGATGTTGGACTGCCGGTTTCGGCCCGACTCCCACAGGGGCCGGCCTGTCTTGCCCAGTCCTTATCAGGGCCAATCGGGCCCGGGAGGGACCCTGGGAGGGCTCTAGGGTGTGTCTGGCCCATCTTGATTCATGCACCGGGCCGGTTTCGGCCTGATCCCTGCAGGCCAGGCTGACAAATCCGTGCACCAGGCCTCTAGTATGCATATAAGATCTTTGGTTAATCTCTTCCCACCCTCTCCCCTCCCCACTTCCCTCTGAGATTCATTAGTCTATTCCATGTTTCCATACCTGTGCATTGAGCATCCGCCCCCTGGTGGTCAGTGCGCATCATAGCTACTGGTCAAACGGCCATTCAGTCACTTAGGCTTTTATATATACTAGTATAGATATTCTATCCAGATGTCCTAGCTCTGTCTTAGAAATACATCCAGATATTTCATCGCTCTGTCTTAGATCTGGGAACAGCAACACCCTAACAGTGAAGAGCACACGTTTTGGGAACTCTTGATTTTTAAATACCATCCTCTACTAAAGGGAACATGGCCCCTCAGACAAACGGTACATTCCAGGGCTGGGGCACATAAAATGCAGATGAGACTGGAACTGCCTGACGACCTTCAAAGTGATAAAATGCTCAAAGAACAATGTTAGAGACATAGGAGCCCCTTGAACAGGCTCCCAGTGACCAAATGCGGGACAGTCAAGCACAATAACCTACTGAGAAAACAGGAAACAGTGAAACCATACAGGTATAAATAAGTGAATACACGGAGAGTCTAAAGAAGAGCAGTATATTCACACAGTTTAAAAGAACCTTCTCGTAAAATATGATTTAATTACCACAGGGAAGCAGTAACTTTACACTGGAGGAGCGTGGCAGATCCACTTTCATCAAATGATCAAGTGAGCATCATCAGTATTGAGACAAATCAAAATTGTGTGCCACTTAAGAGCTACAAGGAGAAGAATACAGCATCATTTATCACGTTCCTCCCCAAAATACTTCATGTGAATCTAATCACAGGGAAACATCACACACACTTCCGAAGTGTCAAAATCATGAAAGTCTGTGGAACGACTGAAGAAGTGTTCCAGAATGAAGGCGATAAGGAGACATGACAACTAAATGCAATGACAGATTCTGAACTGGATCTTGTTGCTAAAAAATGACATTACTGGGACAACTGGCTAAACTGAAATAGAGTCGAAGAATCCCATGGTAATAACGATCACTGTTAAATTTCTGATCGTGATTGCTTGGATTGTGCATATGTAAGAGAATATACTTGTTTGTGGAAAATACAACCTTCGGGTCACAATATACTGGGAGGGGGGACAGGATGGGTCATCAGGATGGGAATTTATTCTCTATGTATCTTTAAATTTTCTGAAAGTTTATGATTAGTTCAAAAATTACAAAAAAAACAAAAACCCAGGAGGCACAGGTCCTCCTGGTGCAGTAGTCCATGCGTGAGTTAGCCTCCCAGAGCCAAGCAGAGTGAAGAAGGCTGAGGACGGAGTTAAAGGAACAAAGGAAAGACATCATCTTATCCCTCAATGACCTCCTAAAGTCCATTTGCCACTGTGGCCTGTATGTGACTCCACACTGACGATTTCTCACGGATTTGTATTTTCTATCTATTCCCTGGCTCCTTCCCATACCCTTTCTTACATTCTCTCACAAATATATGTATTCCTCTGGGATGACTATGATGTCTCTCAGCCTCCTCAAATCCCACAGCTGACACTGGTATCCATGTAGATTTTATCACTCACTGAATTTTATTCAGTCCCCGAACATGAACATATAATCATTTCTGGACATTGCATATAGTACAGCGGTTCTCAACCTGTGGGTCACGACCCCTTTGGCGGTCGAACGACCCTTCCACAGGGGTCGCCTAAGACCATCCTGCATATCAGATATTTACATTAGGATTCATAACAGTAGCAACATTACAGTTATGAAGTAGCAACGAAAATAATTTTATGGTTGGGTCACAACATGAGGAACTGTATTTAAAGGGCCAGAAGGTTGAGAACCACTGATATAGTAGAAGCATTTCAACCCAACATGTTAAAACTCAACTCAATACCTATTCCCGCCCCTACAGTAGGCACTGTTAGCTGACTAGCAAGCTTCTCCCCATCCCACCCCCGTGACATATCCTTCTAATAGAACCTCTTAAAAGCCAGATTTCTGAAGTATATCTGACCTCTACCACAGTGCACCATTTTACCTCTAAGGTTCAAGAGTGGGCCTGGATGCTTTAAACCACTGTGCATAGTCCATTGCCTTGGCTAGCATCATTGTTTTAGAAGTGATCATGTGACCTAAGTAGTACCTTTAGTGTGAATCCCAGGTCTTCTTTGAAATACTGAAATAGAAGTACTTTCTTCATGAATATGAACTGAGAGGCAAGTACAGCTTTTTGATTTTTTGATTCAGGTTTAGAATAGTGCCAACAAGAAGGAAGACGATTTTAAAATTAATTCACTAATAATAATTAAATGGGTCCTTAATAAATTCTGAAACCAGGACCAACAACCAGAAGCCCACTCGAACCTCTCGCTTCTAATTACCTGAGCCAATAAATCCCCTTTATATTTCAATCAGTTGGAGTTTGATTTTCTGTTCCTTGCAGCATAATGTGTGGAGAGTAAAATGAAGTGTGACAGTGTTATAAACAACCAGGAGTAAATAAAAAAGGTAAACTAAGATAAAAATACCTTCTTAAAAAGAAAGGAAAGTACAAATATAGGAAAACAAAATACCAGACAGGCTAGCTTAATGATAGTTGGCACTGACAGGAGAAATGGGAAGCCTGGCTTGTATTTTGAAGATGCCATAATGCAATGAACCTGGCTTTACGTGGTCCAGAGGAGGAGGCCAGGGAGCACGGTGCTAGGGGAGAAATCAGGCAGAAACCTGGGAAAATCAAAGGCAGGAAACAAGAAAGCTGGGAATCTCCGATGTTGTAAAAAATATGCAAAGACAGCTTTCATACCAGTGAAATTCTCAGGTATTTCACATAATTAGAGTGCCTCCCACTGGCTCAAATAGTAAATCTATGTAATCAGATTCCCATTCCCGTGCCTTTTCTAGAGATCGGATTCTGTCCCAGAAAATAGTGGTGCCCATTCCCATTGGGAAATCTATAAGCTAAACTGAAACATCAGCAGTTTGGTAGCAGGACAGAGGGTTTTGCTCATCTTGAGACAGAGACAGAAGAGCTCTAAATTCCTTGGTACCAAATGCTGATAGGATCACAGAGCCACTCTGCCCTCCCAAGTCACCCAAGATAAAATCTCCACTGCCTTCTAGACCTTTCACAACCCCATCTCCCAGGCAATCTCTCATGTCTTCCTACTCGTCTGGGTTGAAAATATGCCTGGAATTCAGTCCTTTCTGTTCACTTTCAAGGCCAAAAGCCCAAGGTCAGACCCTCATCTCTGTTTTCAACTACTACAATGGTCTCTAAACCAGTATCCCTGAGCCTTAACTTTCTGCCTGTCCCATCCATCATTCACAGGACAACTGGCTCTTAAGGGAAAATGAAGACTGCATTTTATTCATCTTTTAGGATCTTCTTCCCCTCCTTTCTGTCCAGGCATTAAAGTATTTGTATACATTATTCCATGCATGCCATTTCTCATTTGCAAAATCTCTGATGGTACCCATTCCTTTGAGAAAGAGTTCCAAGAGCGTAGTCTGCAACCAGGTCATCAAGGTGGTCAACCAACGACCCGTCAGCACAGCATCCCACCTCTTCCCCCCTCATCCAGGCACAATGAACTGCTGGATCTCCTGGTACTCAGGTCGTTGTAAGTGGCACGCTCCTCCTCTGTAAGAGTCACTGTCCCTTGATCCTACTGATGAAACACCTATTAGTGCTTCAAGGTTCCATTATCCTTTCCACCATGAGATCATCTCCAGTACTACTTTCAGACTGAAGTTCTTTATCCTCTGGACACTCAGAGGATGTTCTTTATTCTTCCATTTTGGCATTTATATTACTTTCCCCTGTCTTATGCTAAATTTGGTGTAGATCCACCCAGTTTTTAAGACTTAATTCCTAGTAATGAGCAAAGTGTATATTGTACAGCATTTTAACACAAGGTTGTCTTTCTTCTCTGTTATTCCTCTAGAACAGTGGTTCTCAACCTTCCTAATGCCGCGACTCTTTAATATAGTTCCGCATGTTGTGGTGACCCCAACCATAAAATTATTTTCGTTGCTACTTCATAACTGTAATTTTACTACTGTTATGAATCATAATGTAAATATCTGATATGCAGGATGTATTTTCATTGTTTCAAATTGAACATAATTAAAGCATAGTGATTAATCACAAAAACAATATGTAATTATATATGTGTTTTCCAATGGTCTGAGGCGACCCCTTATGAAAGGGTCGTTCGACACCCAAAGGGGTCGTGACCCACAGGCTGAGAACCGCTGCTCTAGAAGATTCATTCTTCTATCCTCTGTATTTCACAATGTATACGAAGCACATAATACATGCTCAATAGATATTTCTTGAATAAATAATTTCCTGGTGAACTTTCCTGTCCACAAGGACAGGTATTGTGCCTTGCTCATCTATATTTCTCACAAGGACTAGAAAAAGCTGAGTAACAGAAACTGCTGAGGCTGGCCTCCTGGCTCACTGAGCTATTTGGCTAAACCTAGGACAACTTGTCATTTCTCTATTCTGAAAAGATGTACTGACTATCCTTTATATGCCAAATCTTATTCTAGGAGTTGGAGACCGAATTGCCAACAAGATAAACCACACAGATGTTGAAGTGGAGGAAATAGTGTGTAACTAAAAAAATCAGTCCCCACCACCACAAAAAAAGTAACTTTTTTTCTTAATTCCTGCATTCAATTCTCAATCACACAAGCTTGAAATCTAAGAGTCATCAGTAGCTTCTCCCTATATCTTACTGCAACTGCTACTTGACAAAATGTAAAATTGCTCCCACTGGGTGATGATGAAGATAATGATGACATTATCCTCCTCCTCGATTTCAATGTTATTTTCCAAATTCAAGCCCTCATTTTGCCTTTTGAAACAACTAAAATTGCTTTCTAGCCACTTTTTCCACCCTCATGCCTCCCATCTCTAACATTCCTTTTTAGTACTGCCAGAGTAAGTTTCTTAAAGAGCAACAATATTGTACATTTTAGCTCTGCTCAAAAGCCCTCTATGGCTTTGCACGGCAAACACAGGGAGAACACTTTCCAAGACCTCTTAGCCTTTATATGCAAGAATCTCCCAAAATCAACTTCTGCTTTGTCTCTCCAGATTCATTGGCATAGTTCCACCTAAAATCCAGTCTCCCACAAAGTTAGCTCTTGATTTTGTATCTGAACCTTTCACCTTCCGTCATTTATTCTCAAATTCTGCCCATATTTCTCGGCCCAATCTTAAATATGTCTCTGATTCTTTCCTTCTGCATATGAAAGCTCAATATACTTTCTGCCTTCCCCTAAAGCTTATCTGTTTCTATCTCATATTTTGATTATTTAGAAATGTAGCTGATGTATCCAACTCGAGTGTATGTAATCACTGATTTCATAAATATTAAACAATTTTTATAAAATGAAGGCAAACTTCCAAACACAAATCTTCCCAAAATGAAAATAATATTTTTCCAGATATGAACAATAATCTCTACCAAAGAGATCTATAAGAATGACAGAAAACTAGATGGCTCAACAAATTTTAAGTATGTATGAAAGGAGATAAGTTAGTAGAAACAGAATCAAATAAAAAGCTAAAAAAATTATTCATAGTAATGTGAAAATACTGAATCCATCTCGCCCATTTCAATCTATGGAGGTACCTATCATTTTGAGATACGAATTCATTTTGAGATACAAATTCATAAATATGCACACACTATGTCCATCAACTGGAAACAATATACAGTGTCAAAATTTATTGAAATAAGAATCACAAGGAAATGTTTCCTATTTACCATTTAATAATTTTTGTGAGATTTAATAAAAGCTTATGTGATGAATTTGTTTGCCTTTTCTAAGGAAACAGCTTTAGAAGATGACTGATGCCTGCTATTGTGGGTCTATCTTTGCATTTCCTTATTTTAGAGGCCTTTCAAAAATACTAAACTACACTTAAAGCATTTCCAGTTGTACTAAAAGAAAGATAAAAGGTGATTATTTATAGGCAATCGTATTCATGATGATAAACTCTCAGAAGGCAACTGCAAACATAAATTTTAAATGCTTTTTGGAAAGAGTTGAGAATAAAAACATTTACATAATTTCTTAGAAGCCCTGGCTTTTTATTGCTGCACTTCACTATTCCCTCCGGGCAGGGAGCAGCTACTTCAACGATGTATTTGATGGTGGAATGTTTGATTTCTTTGCTTTCCCTTCCCATGGTGGGTAGGTCTATTGTTTTCACTTTATTGCAATGTGCTGTATCTTACAATTGGGATTGGCTCACGCCTGATAATAAAAAATGGCTTTGTTTTGGCAGATGAAACAAATACACCAATGCTAGCGGTAAGCATGTAAATTACATAAATACACTGTAACATTACAAAAACGGTCCATCCACTTATCAGTCATCTTTGAGAAGAGACTTGCCACTTTATAAATACAACTAGTGACTCATATCAAGTGTCTAAACTTCTACTTACCTGCCGATCCACTTCTGGGAGCAAAAGCAGGAGGTATTGTTGAAAATGCTGAGGTAAGGAAGCAAACGTATGTTTATTGATTAATGCCCTCAAGTTAGTGTTGACAAGAATAGATCCTGGCGTTTCTATGTCAATGTCCTCAGCTTTGGTCCATTTCAAGTGTCCTGTGATAAAGAGCAAGAGGCATGCGTTTACTACGGACTGGAAACATCATGCACGTGTACACACAGATATACGTATACATCGAGCACATATATGTACACATATAGGTTCATGAATATATTTAATTCTACCCCTTTTAAAAATGGTATTTCAGAAGGAAATCTCAAAGCTTCTTTGTGTTCCTAATTTGCCTAAGTTGTCTTTAATTTTCATCACGCATCCTTCACTCAATGCGTCCATATTTTTGTCTCAAAGGAGCACCAGTTCTAGATAAAGAAGTACTTTATGTTCTTCCAATTCACCAGAATTTTTAAAAAAAATTGGGGAGCATAAGTGGTAGCAAGTACAATATTTGTACATTCTATATCTATATTACACAGAATGAATAATAATAATGCTGGGAATTTAATAGAGATACGGGTAGCACCAATAGCTTGGTGGTCCCCATGTGTCAGGTAGAGCACCAAGCACTGGATTATTTCAGAAGACTCTTATCCAGGGTATTTTGAGAGCAATAATGTATAAAGCAATCCTTTATAAAAATACCAGCTGCATGGTCTGCAAAGCCAGTATGCTTTGAAGGATAATTCTACAAGGCAAGGCACACTGGCTTCCAACAGGAGGCCATATATAGAGGTCATAACTGGAAATACTGACACAAGAAAGTAACCTACCATGAGGGGCAGTCAGCTGATGCATCAAACAGAAGAATTTCCACTCTTAGCTACTTGAGTTAAGAGAACCATTTGAATGTGATATTAATAGAGTGTATTTTCAATCATTTGTTGATAAATTACAGCTTATGAGCTATATCCAGTCCAACTGTTTAGATTCCCTAGGTCTACTACCTCTGCATTACAATTCAGAGTTGAATAGCTGTGACGGAAATCACATGACCTGCAAAGCCTACTGCATTGCCTCTCTGTCCTCTGATAGAAAAATTGCTGGCCTTTGTTTTAAACAATTAGAGACAAAAGAAGGAATAAGAACCATTATATAAAAACAGAACACTATGATAAAAAAAATAGACACATTTGAAATGTGACCATATAAAATGTCTAAGAAAATTAGTTCTTTAAAAATTAAAAAAAATTCGATGAACACAGCAGAAGAAAGAATATATAAATACACACACACACACACACACACACACACACACACAGACACTCGCCTTAATGTCCATCCAACCGGTAGCTATGATGTGCACTGACCACCAGGGGGCAGACACTCAACACAGGAGCTGCCATGATGCACACTGGCCATTTAAAAAGAAACAGCACCACGGAACTGGCGCCCACAAAGCAACTTTCAGCTTTCCCCAAGTGGGACACAGGCCCTGCCACCACCCTGGAGCGACACTCCACCAAATTGCAGCTAATGCTGCCAAGACCCCATGCCGCAAAATGCGGCCCACAACCCAGCCCAGCATGGAAACAGTCGCTAGGGGCAAAGGTTAATGACGTCACATAGCAACAACTGGCTTCCTCTCCCTAGCAACTAGCCTCCTTGGAGTTTCTTCAGCCCAGGAACATGACTTGCTTTGTAGCCAGGTGCAAACATTTTACACTTTAACCAAATGTCTGTGAAGCGTTTTCCCATGCCTCATCTCATTTGATCCTCACAGAAGTCCTGAAGTAGTAGGAGACTGGGTAGAATCCTATTTTCTTATCATTAGCCGGAAAATGGAGATTTAGAAAGCTTAGAAACTTGACCCAACTGAAAAGAAGTAAGAAATGGTAGACCTTAAAAATGACTTCAGGTTTTCTCACTGTGCAGAATATAGTCAAACACTGCTGCAGTTAAATATTTTACCCTTTGTTCTCCCTGCATGATCTACAATAATAATCTGCTTCGTGTTGATATTTACTGCTGTATTGCTGACAATTCCTTGAAAGAGAAGTTGGGGTGCTTCACTGGGCTGGAAAAAGTTTAGCTAAATCAGAAAGCAGGGCTAATTAAGCAAATTTATACACACACACACACATATATATAAAGCCCTCGCTGGCGCCAATCACACACGTGTTTCGATCTGTCATTGTCGATCGTGAATTTGGTTGACACTTCTATTATAGAGAAAGAGTGAGTAGCGATATTAAAATATTTCTTCTAATTAATTTCCTTTCAATGTGCACGGATCAATGCATTGGGCCTTTAGTTATTAAATAAAATATAGAGTTGGTGAAACATCTAGAATACAGCACATAAGATGATGAGTAAAAAAAACACGATAGAGAACGAAATACAGGGAATGGAATAAGTAGTCTGAGTGCATATCTGTATGAGTTTCAGAATAAAAACACACAGCAGGTGGCAGAAAAGCAATATTTGAAGAGCTAATGGCTGAAATCTTTAGAATTGAAAAAAATGATGAGTCCTCAGATAAAGGAAGACTCCAACTCTGAAGGACAAATATCCATGTGATATGTTGAAATCACAAAACATCAAAAAAAAAAGAATATCTTAAACAGTTTTGAACAAAAATAGACTACCTCAAAAGGGATGACAATAAGACTGAAACCTTATCCTCAACAGATAACAGATGACAGTGAAATATCTTCAAAGGGCCAAGAGAAAATAAGTGTCAATCTAGAATTTCATTGAAAACAGTCTCTCAAAATGGCAATGACACAAGAACATTTTCAGTATCCAAAATGGAAACTAACCCTTAAAGAATTTTGCTAAAATAACCAGTAAATGTTCTTAACAAATAAATCGAAGAAAGAATGAGCAAGTAGAAAAAGCAATGTGTCAACTAAAAGACTAACAAAAACAAGTCCAAATATACTTAATGATGAAAAAAATAGTAATAACTAATGAGTGTTAAAACAACTGGAAATACAATAGTGGAGAATCATCGCAAGGGGATGGGAAGGTGTGATTGGACTGAGAATACTGTAAAACCCTGGCATGTTTTGGTAACAGAAGAGAAACAGGCTAGTTCTTAACTTTGTTAAAACTCTATAGGTAGCCACTGGGGGTCAGGGGGAGGACTCATAACTTCAAAATAAATGCATGGGAGGAAAACTCAATCAATCAAATGGAAGGTATAAAAGGAGGAGAACTTTTTAAAAATTAAGCCCAACACAATCAAAACAAATATAAATGAATGTCTGCCTTAGATTTAAAAATACAACCCAATTATATGATGCTTACAAGAGACATATTTAAACTAAAAATCACATGGAATGGATAAAAATGAGGAGATAAACTAAGAAATACTAGGCAGACATTCAAAACAAGCAAAAAAAGCAATACTACAATATTAACATCAGACAAGACAGTCAAAGGTCAAAAACAAAACGTATTGGGCATGAAAGAGATCATTTCTTAAGTGTAAAAGAAATAATTCACTGGGAAATATATTGACCTTAAGCCTGCATCTATTTAAATAGGATAGCATTCAAAATCTAAAACTGAGAGTCTTGAAAAGAGAAACTGGAATTACACAATGCTAGTGTGAAGTCTTAAGATATTTGATCGGAAATGGCAATATCAGACAAAAACTTGTCTTAAGAATACAGAGGACATCAGCAACTCAATAATCCATCTTGTACCGATGAATTGAACCTAGGGCACTGCACGGAGCCCTTCAGAGAAAGCAATGTTTTTGTCAGCACCCTAGGGATAGTAAGAAAACAAACATAAACAAAACCAAAAAACTGACCAGTGAGTCTCAACAAATACTAGAGAATAACATAAAACCTCATCTTTCTTTTCACAAAGAAATATAAGTAGGTATCAATAACATGAACACGGCAACTGTTCAGTCCTCACATACCCATTATATATTTGCACATTCAAAAACACATTTCTAAATATTTCATAAGTTAAAGGGAAAAAATTGCAACAAAAATTACTAAGTATTTTGATTCTGAATGATAATGTTAAAATTTGTAAATTGAAGCTCAATAGGTTTTAAAGGCAAATTGTATATATTAGAGAGTGGAAAAAATATTGAAAATTCACATGTTAAAGGTACAAATCAAGAAGTTAATACATGAACCCAAGAATAAAAACTTGAGAAAGAAAAATACGAAAAATTTAAAAATTAAGATAGGCATTCATGAAATTTAAAAAAGGACAAAATAATTTTTCTTTTATTAGACTAATAAAACAGGCATACCTCTAGAGAGAGATAGCATCAATGAACATGAATAGGAATGAAAGGTAGGCACGCAGTTTGAGATATATTATAGGTTTACAAAGCAAAAGTAGTTATATATAGATTTTAAAAAGCACAAGTAATTCTATGACTTTAGCCAGTATCTTTGCAGACAAACTGTTATGTTTATAAACTTTCAAATTTAACTTAAAAATAGAAAACCTGAATGAATTTATAAAATCTTTTAAAAAATGGATACATAGGCAACCCCCCAGCCTACATGCGCACAAAGCACTTATCAGAAATAGCTCTGAAGATGAATTTTACCAGGACACCAACAAACTTTCCCATTATTTCATATTATACAGATCCCAGTGACTAGGCAATGCAATGAAGTGCTTTAGTTCACTTTATGAAGTTCATATAACCTTTATTCCAAAGTAAGGATACAGACAGAAGGAGAGAAAATTTCTTGGCCAATCTCACTTATAAACACAAAAAGTACAAAAGTTGTATCTATCTTTTAAAAATCTAAAGCAAATCTCACAAACTCCTAATGTTTATTGAGTCACGGTGTGGATGTGTACATGTCTGCTTCATTAGCTTCGGTACTTTTCTCTATGTTTGAAATACTTGACAATTAAAACAGAAAGGCCACGGGGAGAGAATAGGGAAGAAGCTGCTTACCTTTATCAGAGGCAAAGGTAAAACCTAGAGACAGAAATGTTGAAAATATAGGGAAGGCATTTGCTTAGTTGTTTTTTATGGCCTAGAGATTCTCAATATGAAGGAACTGGGGTCGCTTACCAACAGTAATTCTGATTGGGAGGGGGCATTGGAGAAAAGAGAAATCTGAAACACTTTTGAAATACATGTTATGAGCCATGTGAGAAATATGGATTACGCTGCTGGTTACTGTTTAGTTTGCTTCAAAATCATTAAGAATATCAGAGGGGGAAAAAGATCCAGAGAGGTACAGTGGGGCCTTGACTTACTAGTTTAATTCGTTCCGTGACGGAGCTTGTAACTCAAATTACTTGTATGTCAAATCTTAAAGTGAATGAGTGAGACACGTGATGCTGGGCTGATGTTGTGGCGTTCACTGTGA
>NW_005361048.1:825414-835954 GCF_000412655.1 Myotis brandtii
CAACTCAAAGCAAAAAATCGGCCGAGAGACGGCTCGTATCTCGAAAAACTCGTTAGTCGGGACACTCGTAAGTCAAGGCCCCACTGTACATGGTCTTTTATGGCAACATCAAAAGACCTATTTCAAAGATGTCCATTTAAGCAAAAGCATATTTCATAATTTTGGAACAAAAACAGAACAGATGAAACTCTTGCTAAATTTGCTGCCACAGAGAATGTTTAATTCCTTTTTAATTCTCCTCACGCACTTACTCCTAACTGGCTTAAGGACAATCCAATTATATCTCATTGCCCTAGCTTGTTAAAGCTGGTACCTCGTCTCCCTACAGTATCCACAGGAAGGGAAGATGCAGTCATTTTAGTGTCTAATTCCCGACACTAGAGAGTGTCAAGTATTTGAGGGCCATGGGAGGAGGAAGAGAAGCCACAGTGAGAATCTCTGCTATAGGAGCACCAGGATGATTCCAAGATAAAAACCATGGGCCTGTGTCCAAACAGGGCCAGGGCAAGTCTCTGTTATGTTGACCAAAGGGATTTGGAAGAGCACCAGTCTCAGGAGAGGCTGCAGACGTCGGTGCTCTCCTGGATCAGTGGGTAGAACGCTGGCAGAAACACTCAGACTCCCAGAAGGGACCTACACAGGATTTACACACAACACACAAACCCCGAGACACACCGGTCATACGGGGGCAGGAGCACACGCCAGGGCAGACCAGAGCTCCTGGGACCAGAGAAAAATACAGAAGGAGTTCAGAATGAAAAGAGCGCTTCATTGCCTCAAAGGAACCGAGAGGAAGGTTCTGAAAGAGCTTGGAGAAGAAACACAGAAGCTTTCCAAGAGCGAAGTCTAAGGGGTACACGTGTATCTGAGGTCAAAATCACACCTTCTAAGACAAGGATCCGCATAGCCTTCACACATGAAAAACCGTGTAGAGAGTCTACCAGGGAGCACTGAATCCATTGAAATATAGTACCGGGGTCATGAACTATGGGAATGCTGACTGCAGAACAGAATATAAATGTTAACAACGATGTATAAAAAAATAATAAAACTAACCAAGACATGGAGATAGGAGGGGCTACACGTGTAATTATTTCCCTGTCCTTTACAATATACTGTCCAACGTTAAATGAATACTTAAAAAAGATAATTACTCCTCTTCCAGTTTTTCATTTATTTAATACCTTTGGAGAGACCTTTTAGCAATAAATAGATCTTGTGGCAATGTTTAGCAATGTTCTTTTTAAATTTTACTTCTGTTCTTTTTTAGTAGGCAGCCTGGGCTTACTTAAATTTTATACTTTTAATTTAAATGGCATAATACAGTTTCTTAGTGATGACCTCTGGCTAGACTTACACATGAAGAGATGTCAAATCTGTTTATAAAACACTGAGAGAGATTATTTTGGATGATAGATTGAGGCTTATTTTTCAAGTCTTATTTTTCTGCATTGATTTATTCTTAAAGCATATAACATTTTATGAAACCAGTAATGTTATCATTCTTCACTACAAAAAAGATTAAACCAAATAAAATATATTGGAACGAATCCCAGAAGTTGGGCTCAGCAAGCACATTTATTCCAAACCCCTCAGAGACATCCATTACAATCTTAGGCGAGTTTGGCAGGCACTCTGTAAACTCCTTCTGAGTGGGTAGGAAGACCTATCATTAAAAACTGGTTTAGGTAAATGACCCCTGATTTTAGCTAAGGGAAAATGTGAGAAATTAATTTGTAAGAGAGTGGTAGGAGAGAATAACATTAAACAATTTTTTAGATGTGTACAATCCACCCTCCGAGTGTCCTGGAGGCCACGAGATGATAATGTACCAGGGTTCTCTCTGAAGACTCCACAGGGGAGCTTTTAAATGAGTTTCATCCTTTGCTAAGATAAGCAGACGGGAAATTAAACCAACTGATTAGGCAAGAAACACATGTACTTTAAACCCCATTTTCAGCTGTCACCTAGCTCTCAGCTCACTGGATGTGGTTTCGACTGCCTGATTGTGTGGTAGTCTAATATTTACTGTTATAATAACCTACAAGACGTATGATATAAAAGAGCTCTTGGAGATACTGTTAGCATTTGTTTTACGCATAACAGAATAACGTTTCCTACCATACATGATTAAGAAATGGGGGAGGGCTAACAAAAGGTGTTTTTTTGCTATAACATCATCAGAAAAATATTCTATAGATCTGTTTGTTTTTTTCAACTGCACTCAATTGACCCATGTCTCATGTCTATTCCATCTAAGAGCTACTCAGAGAAATATCCTTTTACTTTCCATAAATAATCCTGGTTAAGAACAAAACAAACAGAACAAAGATAAAACAAAACACCAATGTCAAAAGTAGTGGGTCCCTAGGCTGTGATATATTTCCCACAGGATCTTAAGAGCACGATCAGAACTAGAAGGACTGGGGTGTCCGCGCTCACTGTGTCTATTTTTATTGTTGCTCTAGCCCTCTCCAGGGAGCTGGCCTCCGCAGGGACCTGAGGGGCCCTGGGGGGCATCCTCCACTGCAGGGTCCTCAGGGAAACACACCGGGGTCCACTGTGTGCTGGGCTACACTCACGAGGCTCCGAGACTCAGGTAAAACCTCCACCTTGAAAACAGTGACTATCCTGCAATTTGACAAATTAACATGGCAGAGACCAAAAGCAACTGCATAAGGGACGATGAAAAGTATTTCATATCCTGTTCGGGAAATCTCACAATAGGATGAAAATTTAGATTAACACCCTAACGGCTGGTATTTACTGAGTTTAGTTTCAGAATTCCTTGAAGTTAGAAAAGACTTGTAGCATTTGTTTTCGTTTAGAACTAGAGGCCCGATGCACGAAATTCATGCAAGGGGCTCAGCCCTCACAGCCACGGCGGCTGCCTCAGCCCTTGCCGCCCAGAAGGTCATCCGGAAGGTTGTTCAGCTGTCAGGTCTAATTAGCATAGCTCAGGTAAAACCTCCACCTTGAAAACAGTGACTATCTTGCAATTTGACAAATTAACATGGCAGAGACCAAAAGCGAGTGCATAAGGGACGATGAAAAGTATTTCATATCCTGTTCGGGAAATCTCACAATAGGATGAAAATTTAGATTAACACCCTAACGGCTGGTATTTACTGAGTTTAGTTTCAGAATTCCTTGAAGTTAGAAAAGACTTGTAGCATTTGTTTTCGTTTAGAACTAGAGGCCCGATGCACGAAATTCATGCAAAGGGCTCAGCCCTCACAGCCACGGCGGCTGCCTTAGCCCTTGCAGCCCCAGAAGGTCATCCGGAAGGACGTCCGGAAGGTTGTTTGGCTGTCAGGTCTAATTAGCATAAGGATGAAAATTTAGATTAACACCCTAAAGGCTGATATTTACTGAGTTTAGTTTCAGAATTACCTGAAATTAGAAAAGACTTGTAGCATGTTTTTGTTTAGAACTAGAGGCCCGATGCACGAAATTCATGCAAGGGGCTCAGCCCTCACAGCCACGGCGGCTGCCTCAGCCCTTGCCGCCCAGAAGGTCATCCGGAAGGTTGTTCAGCTGTCAGGTCTAATTAGCATATTACGCTTTTATTATTATAGATGGCTTCAGTGGATTAGGGCTTTTATACAGTTACCTCTACTTGGAGATGGCAAAGAAGGTGAAAACCGCATTTCTGAAACTATAGAATTGGATGTCTAACTCTGCTGGGAAAAACAGATAATTAAGAACCAGTTCGCCCTGCCTGGCTGGCTGGGAGTGCTGGTTGTTCATCTTTCTTCACATTGGTCCTGAAGCTAACATTGGTCCTCAAAGAATGACCGATCCCAAGAGCACAGGTCTCCTGGGAGAGGTCATTTTTATTCCAGGGTATCTAAGTAACTTGCCTACTATGCAGAAACCTATAGGATGCCTCATCCATAGACAAACCTACTAGCCCATCTGGTTGCCTATAAATAATGCATTCAAAACTTATTCAGCTCTGGCTGAGTAGCTCAGTTGGTTAGAGTGTTGTTCCGGTATGTCAAGGGTCAAGGTTACGGGTTCAATCCCCAGTCAGGGCACATACAAGAATCAACCAATGAATGCATCAATAAGTGGAACAGCAAAATTGATGTATGTCTGTCTGTCTCTCTCTCTCTCTCTCTCTCTCATCAATAAATTTAAATTTAAAACGTGTATTTAGCACCTTCTAATAAGAGGGATATAAGGGGATTGATGTATGTCTCTCTCTCTGTCTCTGTCTCTCTCTTTCTCATCAATAAATACAAATTTAAAATGTGTATTTAGCACCTTCTAATAAGAGGGATATAAGGGGTGTGGTGAGAACCTCGAAGATGGACAGAAGGTCATTATTCCCAAAAAATGAGCAAGGTTAATGGCAAAGAGGGGAGAGCAAAATATCCATCAACGTGCCTTATGGAGTGCTAAATACCATCCAGACTCTACAGTGCTTCACAGCACAGAGAATCTTCCACTCTGCCAGCTCCCTCAGGCCACAGAGCATCGGAACAATCCTTCCTGAAAGAGAAGCGGCTACTGTCTGGAGATGGTCACATTTAAGGCTCTTCCTGTCATTTTGCATTTTTTCACTTTTCACTCTAGAGTATTGGGCTTCATAAGTACTACTGACGTCATTCGCACAAAATAAGCCATTTCCCCTAAGCTGCTTGCTAGGTTAGAGAGTCAGTCACACTTCCTTCCCAGTAATTACCTGCAGTTTATCTTGACAAATGTTTACCTTAATTGACTTAATTTAAATCCCACCTTTTTCCTCATCTCTTTCATTTTACAAGATCAGCCAAAAAATCTTAGAGTTGCTCATTCTCCTTGTTAGAATAACTAGGGTGCCTGCATTTTTTTGTTTGTTTAATCCCCACCCGAGGATTAGAGTGGAAGGGAGGGAAGGAGAGGAAGGTGGGAAGAGAGGGAAGGGAGGAAAAGAGAGAGAGAGGCAGATAGAGAAATATTGATGTGAGAGAGACACATAGATTGGTTGCCTCTCGCACACACCCCACGTGCCCCTACTGGGGCAGGGATGGAACCTGCATCCCAGGTACCTGCCCTTGACTGGGAATCGAACTGGAGAACCTGCACAGGCTGACACTTCACACCAGCCAGGGCTGGAGTACTCGCATTTTAACACCTCTGGCAGACTCATGTGACAGAGGGCCATGCTGCTCCTCAGTGGTCTCCATAGGCCTACCATATCAGCTAAAGCAGTGGTCGGCAAACTGCGGCTCGCGAGCCACATGCGGCTCTTTGGCCCCTTGAGTGTAGCTCTTCCTAAGCCTTAGGAGTACCCTAATTAAGTTAATAACAATGTACCTACCTATATAGTTTAAGTTGAAAAAATTTGGCTCTCAAAAGAAATTTCAATCGTTGTACTGTTGATATTTGGCTCTGTTGACTAATGAGTTTGCCGACCACTGAGCTAAAGGATTTGACAGTCAGACCATATCCAAGATGAGCTGTTTAGACTGGAGCTAGCTGTGTCTTCGCTTGTATCTTAGCTGTGTCATTTATGGGTCTGGGCAAACCTCCTTAATCCTCTGGGCCTGTTTCTTCAGCTGAAGAAAGTGGAAATAATTCTACTGTACATAATCGAAGTAAGGACTAAATGAGGAATCTTCTGTCAAAACACCCAGACCATTGCATTCGATATGGGCATGAATATGAGTTTACTGCTCCATTCTTTCATTAAGGGGCTTCATTATTTCTAGCACTTTGAGGTCTAAAAGAAAGCAGGTTAAAAAGAACACAGCAATCTCCTTTATTGCCTTTTTAATTTGCTAACAAGTCAGCTAAAATACTCTCACAATACAGTTTTTAACAAGTGAGCTTCTTCCTGGCATGCAGGACTCCTAGGCAACAATTAGATAATGAGATCCTGGCTGCAGACCTGAGCCTGCAAGGATGCTGATGGCCAGCACACAATGGCCTTGACTTCCAGGCCTGAAGCTAGCTAAGCAATTAAACAGCAACGCCTGTGCCTTGACATTTTTTAACATATATTTTTATTGATTTCAGAGAGGAAGGGAAAGGGAGAGAGACAGAAACATCAATGATGAGAGAGGATCATTGATCGGCTGACTCCTGCACACCCCACACACTGGGGATCGAGCCTGCAACTTGACCTGGAGTCAAACCATGACCTCCTTGTTCATAGGTTGGTTGACACTCAACCACTGAGCCATGCCGGCCGGGTGACTTTTCTGATATGATGCTGAATTTACTGAGTTTGTCAGCAGACTATTTTTAATTGAAGGTCAATGACTTTTCAACTACTTTGGGTATCATAATATGGTATTTTTTTTTAGAACATTCTTTACATATCATTCTCCCATTACAGTTTTCTACTTCAGAAGCTACTCATGTTAAAGAATTGATTTTACAACCCCCCAAAAGGCTAGTAGAAAAATAAAAACTACATCAGTATATGTGTAAGTGTGTTTATACACAAACACACACATACGTTTGAGGCTACACAAAAACTATAAAATTATTTAGCTTTGGAAAAAATGCAAAAGAGATAATTATGCTACATTGAAAAAAATTAAAAATAAATTCTGCTTCCCGGAAGATAGCTAAAAAAATATAGCAAGACTTATTAAATGTGCCTAGGAGTTAGCAAAATTCCTGGTATATAGCAGGCAATCAATAAACCTTTACTAAAAAACTAAAAATAAATGCGTCACCATCTTGCTTGAATTTTGCAGACAGAAAAACTCTGCAAAGAACTACCCTAAATTTCCAAGAAAATAAGTGCAGAACCAGGAATAAAGTTCAGGTCAATAAATGTGTAGTTTCCATCATTTTACAAAACGTTACGACGACCCAGGTCATTATCACTGCCCTTATTGAGGGGTGAAGTAACTAGGAGAAATGAAGCCATTCGGCCCAGACTTCCAGCAAGGCCGAGCCGGCAGAGACCGGCAGTGTGCCGCCCACGAGCAGTTTGTTTTCATCTTGTTCCTTCTCATCTTCCTCTCCCCCGGCTGCTGCTGTGGAGTTCCTGATGAGATGTTATCAGGAAGGAGATCTTCGGAAGAAACTCTGGCGCTGACTTGGAAGACCCATGGACGGGGTCTCCCACACTGATTAGCAGCTTCATACTAGTTTTCAGACAAGCACACCTGACTATTTCAAGCAGCACCGATGGAAAGCAAGGCTGGGCAGCTTACTGCAGCCGACCCCCAGGACATGTACTCTCAGCTCAGTGAAGTCTTTATAAAGTTGCATTCCCCCCCATATGGTATATTCTTAAAAAGTGAAATCCGGTGGCGGGAACAAAATATTGCTCATCAAATAGAATCATACTTGGCAGATAAATACTTGAAGATAGATGTAATTTTAAGTATCTTATCTTTAGCCTTTGTTTCACACAATAAGGTCATTCACACATTTTAGCAATTTTTAAGCAATATTTAATCATCTGAATGCTTAAGGTCATTCCGTTATAACTACATTTCCTTATTTAGTACCCTTTTGGTTTAGATAAATTGGAATGATTTAAGAAATGTTTGTTTTACCCTTAAAAAAATGTTCTGAGACTTTCTACAATTTCATTCAAAAAGATATAAATCTCCAGACTGTGAAATGTCATCGTCCATTGAACACTCACCTAAACCAGACTTTTTTAACCGTTTTAAGTGCTGACTTGTTTGTTTTCCAGTGGGAGATTTCTGCCCATGTTTCATTTCTTTATCTGAGCTGTCTGCTTCACCATTTTTAGATTCGGATCCTAAAAAAGGAAATAGTTATTAGGTCATTATCTTCCTCTTGCTGTCCTTGGAAAGAAACATCTCAAATTGTTTTAAAAAGCTGTAGATATAATCTCCTTTTCTAGGAGTTAATTCACTACCTTGGGCCACAATCTGATTCCTTTACTGGCTACAAAGAGAAAGCCCAATAAATCAATCACACAGAACAAAAAGCAAGAACAGATGGCCTAATAGTGGAGTCAAAAACACGTTCGCTGATCTGACAGCTTATAAAAGAAACACTGAGATCTTTTGTAAAAATACTCCAGTAAGCTCCAACAATATTATATCACTTAGAGACGATGCAAGACAGGAAGCTGAAGCAAGAAGAGAAGCTCAGAGAGAGAGAGAGAGAGAGAGATTGTACCTTTATAAATAACTTTACGTTGCAGTAGGCACAGAAAATGCAGCCATCGGTATATCATAAACAGAACGGCACGTCGCTGATGAAGTGACAGGAGGTAAATTAGAAAAGGTCAGGGCTGCACTGAGGTGGGAAGGATGTGGCCAGAACACAAAACCTAATCGAGGATGCCCGGCTTGCAGCCGAGGACCGCAAAACAAGGCACACCCACCGAACTGCTGCTGCGGGCAGTGCCCATCAGCATGTGGTCCGCCATTAAAGTCCCACATCCACACAGAAGCAAAGCGAGAGCAAACACCCCGCCTAGAAGTGCCATTTCCTATCCCTACTGACGTGAGCAAAGGAAGTCCTTTGCTGATGAGCGAGCTGGTACCTTTGTTTAAGGAGCAAAACACTCTGTGTTTTTTAATCACTGAAAGAGTCAAAAGGTACAGAAACATTAAACAAAACCTCGAGTGGAACCATTGCTCAGTTGCAGAGAGAATTCCTGGCATCTCCCTTCAGCGAGGAAGTCTCCCTGGGGGGAGCCTGGCCCGCGGACCCTTTCGGCTCTTTACCTGACGGCGAATCCGACTGCTCATCAGACACCTTCAGGGGTGTCAGCACCACGCGGGGGACAGTCTTGTTGACCATCACTGAGACCCCATTTCTTCTCTTCTGCTGCTGCCTCAGAGCCTACGAAACATGACAATAAAGGAGAACATAAAAATATAGCCCCAACGGTTTCTCGTGATTGAATTAAATGATCCATTTGCCCATTAGATAGAGCCTTTTATGAGACTTAAACGCACAGAGCTGCTCATCTGTCAGGATTCGCAATAGCCACCTTCAGGTCATTTTCCCTCCAAACCTACAATCGGCCTTTGGCCAAGGGTGTCACCTCGGGACCCTCTCGGGTATCATTCAGAAAACAAAGCTCACAAAGGCCTGTTCCACCTTCGCTGTGGGGCCGGAAAGCCCATGGGAGGTGAAGCCATGATGCCCAAGTAACATACACGTCAAAGGGATGTGTCCAGACCGGGATGGAAAGCGACGTGTCTGCACGTCCCTGGCAGGTGCGCCCTCCGCGCTGCTCAGTCGGTCACGGTAACAGAGTGTCATCAGTATGTACAGCGGGTAGGGACACAGCATTGATGCGCTCGCTCAGCCGTGGGCAGCGCCGCACAGGACCGCGGGACATGGCAGGAATCGTTTATTTCTGCGAAGGGAATCAGTCCTCATCTTGGAAACCTGGCAGCGTGTGGCTCTGTTGCTGGCTTGACTTTGGGCATTAACCTTCAGGACACGAGCCGACGGCCTCGGGCAGATCCCGGAGAAAAATAAACCGAGACGAGAATCAATCTCTGCAAATGGGAGTGTTGCGTGATTCATAAATGAATCAGCCACGGTGCCGATGATGGAATAAAAGACATTTGAAAGTTCTGAGAGACAGCTTATCTAGCTGATGGATTTACGCCGAAAATTACCTGTAATAAAAAGGGTCTCAGGCACACAAAACCGAAGACACATTGAATTCACACTTACAGGAAGGCTAAGACTCCTCAGCAAGGTTCAAAGGCTGGCCCCAGACAGTCTCAGACCTTTTTATTCCTGGTTCCTGTGTAATTTCTTCCAATTTTCTAACATCTCAGTTACTTGATTAATGTTCTTCGACCAACAGCTGTCACGGGCTGCTGAAACACTGCACTGACTATATATTCCCTCGCTGTCAGAAACGATGCCATTCTATTTGCAGAGTCGTAGCTGAATGTCCAACTTGTTGATTGCAAGATTTAGCAATCCAATAATTACAGACGTGAAAAAGTAAATGCCATGTAAATGAGAGGAGGCATAGTCAGATTATATTTATAACCAACTGGGAAAGTGAATGGGTTGAGAAATCTATTACAAACTAGAGGCCTGGTGCACGGACTCATGCACCGGTGGGGTCCCTTGGCCTGGCCAGCGGGGATCAGTGGACCTCTGCACAGCAGCAGTCTGGCCTTACCTGCCAGCTCGTTGGGCTCCAGCCTGCTGTCTGCGCTGATCCCACACAGCACGAAGTAGTGCAGGCGGCCAGGGAGGAGCCTGAGCCCGGGTTAGGCTCCGTGCTGCTCTCGCTCATCCAGGCCCGGCTGCGACTACCGCCGCTGCCGCAGGGGTGCACAAGGGGAGGGTCCATGGGAGAGATTCACGCCACTGCAGCTGCGCTCACCAGCTGTGAGCCCGGTGTCTGTCAGCTGAGCGGCGCTCCTGCTGTGGGAGCCCACTGACCACCAGGGGGAAGCTCCTGCATTGAGAGTCTGCCCCCTGGTGGCCAGTGCACATCATAGCTACCGGATGGTCATCTGGTCACTTAGGCTTTTATATATATAGATGATTCTGTTGCTAATGATAACACAAGTTATTTTCCCTTCTTAGATGTACTAAGCTTTTATAAAGAACCAGGTACTGTGGG
>NW_005361048.1:836047-853545 GCF_000412655.1 Myotis brandtii
TTTTTTTTTTACTTAAAAGTTTCTTATTGATTTTGGAGAGGAAAGAAGAAGGAGAGAGAGATAGAAACATCAATGATGAGAGAATCACTGATTGGCTGCCTCCTGCACCCCCTACCCCACTGAGAATTGAGCCCACAACTTGGGCATGTACCCTGACTGGGAATCAAATCATGACCTCCTGGTTCATAGGTTGATGCTCAACCACTGAACCATGGCGGCCAGGCGTCTCAATAATATATTTAATGAGAGCACATGTGCTATAAAATATTTAAGACATTTGCTCTTTTTCATCAAGGTGTATACATAACTCTCTCTAGCCTTATGTACGAACACAAAGCAATTTATGGACATTAAACCATCAATCCAATAAAAAAAACAGAATGAGGCAACACAGTGCTTTCCATTACAATTAAGTCCATCTTTGCCCACTATGTAAGACACCCACAAAACAATAAAATCTACAAAGAGTGACAGGTTTTTAGGAGGCTCTACATCATAGATTTAAACTGTTTCCCTTGGCAGTTCAAATAGGCATTTAAAAAATATTCATTTGATGTCAGGTGTATTTTGGAAAATATTGGTTAGAAAAAAAGAGAGAAAGAGATAAAATACAAAGAGGCCCATCAGCCTGAATCATAAAGTCAAAGATGGCCTGCCTTTTCACAGCATCTGGTGGTAATAATTAAAGTAATAAAAATTCCACCCTCAATTTTTAGAGCTGAGAAGACTCTATTATAGGAAAATTAGTAGTTGGATCAGAAGAAACCATGACAGCAATAATAGTATAAAAACAATGAAAACCCTTAGCTGCCCTGGCCGGTAAGCTCAGTGGCTAGAGCGTTGGTGTGTGCACTGAAGGGTCTCGGGTTTTGGTTCGATTCCTGGTCAAGGGCACGGCACGTACCTGGGTTGCAGGTTTGCTATCCAGCCCCAGTCAGAGTCTCTCTCACATTGATGTTTCTCTCCTTCCATCCCTTCCCCTCCCTCATAAAAAAATAAGTGGAAAAAAATATGCTTGGGTGAAAATTGACCAAAAACAAAACCTTTTTTTAAAAACCAAACCTACAGCTATTTTTAATTTTAAAGAGTCATGGTGGAACCAGGTAGGGATAAAATAATGCTAATCAATATTGTGCTTATTTCAATGATTTTCTTTATGAACATGTATTTCCTACTCAGAAATTTAAACAATATTTCTTAATATAACATTTTAGAAAAATATATTTTTATTTATTTCAGAGGGGAAGAGGAGTGAGAGAAAGCTAGAAACATCAATGATGAGAGAGAATCATTGATCGGCTGCCTCCTGCACAACCCCCACTGGCTATCAAGCCCGCAACCTGGGCATGTGCCCTGACTGGGAATCGAACCATGACCTCCTCATCCATAGGTCGACGTTCAATCACAGAGCCACGCTGGCCGGGCCTTAATATAACATTTTACCTCTAAAACATGAGCATTATGTTGGACCCCGATGAACTTTTCTAGGGGCAAATAAGCAACAATTGGGGAGTGTCACAGTGGACAGCAGGCTCCCAGGTAAACTGAGGGGCACCTGGGCTCAGCTACAGGAAGGGGCATCCTGGCCACATTCACAAGATCCGCCTCATCGTAGGCTGAGCGGTGCTGGGCTCATGGAAGAGTCCAGTTCCCTTCCCAGCAAGTGGGGTTTATTGGACCAGGACACAGAGGACTCCTCCATGCAGATCGGGTGTGGAAGGATGGGGGAAGCAATGCGGACCCCAATGAGATGTTCAGGATAGTCTGGGCGGGCTCCGACCAGAGAACTCTGGCGTTTGTCATGTCCACCAGGCAGGCCGTGTAGTGAATCCGGCCTCGCATTATGATACATATTAATGTGTGTCTTACATTGCCGGTCTCTTGGACAGATCCTGCAAGTGAAGAAGCTAGCTAGTCATGGTTTTGGTTTTCTGTGTGTGTTTTGGGGGGTGGGGAGTTATATAACCATGTTTCTGCAACTCACACATAGAGGCTGCTTGTGTCCTCACAATTCCTTGAAAAAATGTGCAGTGCTGTTTGGACCACACCGGTGACAGAGGGGAGGCTGAAGTGAGTGGGGATACACACCCCACTGGAGGGGCCAGCACCTGCTCAGGGAACCAACACAACTGGACTTTCAGGATGTTTAGGGGAGTTTTCCTGTTTTGAACAATGTGCCAGACAAAACAGAGATGGTTCTGAGCCTCAGTGAGCCTGAGGGCACCGATCTTTGACACCATTAACAATGCTCCTCACCTCATCCAATAAATGAGTCTGACCATGCCCAAGGGAGGTAGTAACCCCATTCCTGGTTGAGGACGGGCTGCTGCAGAGTCCTGGTGATGACTGTGGGGTGTGGTGGTTAAGACTGTGGGTGCAGAGCCCTGGTTAAGACTGTGGGGTGCCATACCTGGCTGGGGTGGCTCAGTGGTTGAGCGTCAGCCTATGCACCAGGAGATCATGGTTCAACTCCTGGCCAAGGCACATGCTGGATTTGCAGGTTCAATCCCCATTATGGCACGTGCAGGATGCAGTCAATCAGTGATTCTTTCTCATCAGTGATATTTCTATCTCGCCCTTCCTCTCTGATATCAATAAAAATATATTTTTAAAAAAGACTGTGGGGTGCCGTAGTTAATGGCGAGGTGTAGAGTCAGAGAAAGAGTGCGCGAGCAGAGCAATGCTGAGTAAATTACCTGGTACATGTCCCTGTGAAACAGACACAGTGCTGCTAAGATGTATAAATAGAAAATGCACAGAGGTGTTTGCATTCAGGCTGTTTTATTCAGGCTGTTTGCATTCAGGTTGTTTGCATTTAGGCTGTTTGTTTTCAGGCTGTTTGCATTTAGGCTGTTGTATTCAGGCTGTTTGTATACAGGCTGTTCGTATAAAGGCTGTTTGTATTCAGGCTGTTTGTATAAAGGCTGTTTGTATTCAGGCTGTATAAAGGCTGTTTGTATAAAGGCTGTTTGTATTCAGGCTGTTTGTATTCAGGCTGTTGCATTCAGACTGTTTGCAACAGGCTATTGTATTCAGGCTGTCTGCATTCAGGCTGTTTGCATACAGGCTGCAGGGGCGGTCAGCAGCCAATGCCTTCTCTCAGTAAGGCCTCTGCACCTCTCTTCACAGCAAGGTACCCTTGTATCCCACTGTCCTCAACTTTGAGCTTTAGCTACAATTCCCAGAACAAAAGTTTCTATTTTATATTATTACAAATATAACAGAAGTTAAATGCAATTTAACTTGTAATCATCTAAGTTTAGGTATCCCACAGCCTGGAAATCCATGTAATAGATTAAGAAAGTAGGATGAGGAAGGCCACTTTAGCGGGTCCTGGAAGGTTAGCTCTGCACGGGGTACCATGAAGGGGAAATATTTTTGTGGTGGTGACGACTTGGGGCTGCGATGCGGGCTTTTTCTATTCCACACCAAGGGTCTCAATTAGCCCGGGGGCCTGCTGGTCCACCTGCATACCCTTCTATTTGACACTCATGCTACTTATTATATTAGTCTAGATGCATTTTAGGGGAATGATATCCCCAAGGCACCCCAACTACCCAAGCCTGAGCTCTCCACTGACATGCTAATGGAGAGCTTATTTAACAACTTTAAATCCTGTAATTTCAAACCCAGAAAGAAGCAGCATCAAAACCTAAATAAACAAGCAGATGGCAAGCATAAATGCAGTCTACCATGCTGCCCACATGTAAATGTTCTTACGTCCAAACTACAGAGTCTATTGGACTTGCCAAGTCAAATGCTTTCAGGTACTAGTCCATATGAGAGACATTTACAGGCCATAACTTGGAAATAAACGTACTATTTCAAGGACACATAACAGAGCTCAACCAGTCTAGGAAAAGGAAAGACCCCACCAGACATTAGTTACAGTTTTAGATCGATGTGGAAAGAAAGAAACCAGAAGGTGCTGACTCGGCATGCTTTTCTCTAGAGGTGCACCCCAATATTCTCTTATAACAAGAGATAATACAGATGATGTAGAACTGTATACCTGAAACCCACATAGTTTTATTAATCAATGTCACCTCCAATAAGTTCAATTGAAAAAAGAGACATGAAACCCTTTAGATCAAGCATGTCAAACTCAAAGGCTAACACAAGCCAAATAAATGAGGCATGTGGCCCGTGGGCCGCGAGTCTGACATGCTTGCTTGAGATAAACATTTAAATTGGTAAACAGAAAGCCTGTCAGATAACTATGCAAACATGACACAGTTCTCATTTCCCCTCGAATGAAAAATAAAACCTAAAGCCAGAGGCTCTTGTATTAGCTTGGATTTGCATAAACAAGTAACGCCTGCTTTATTTTAGTTGAAAAACAACACCGACAATGTAACTTAAGAATGCACTGAATGTAATAAGCCCTTCCCTGAAATTCAAAGTACCACATGCTGCAAATGCTAAAATCACTGCACACACACACACACACACACACACACACACACACACACACACGAAACAGCTGGCTGGGTCAGGCACCAACAACTTGCATTGTTGCTAGTGTGCTAAATGTTAGAAACTGCTATCAGGCAACATAACCTTTGGAATTTCGCAGTATTGGTCAAATATACAAAGCTAAAGCAAAATGCCAACATTATATCTGCTTTGGGGTGTGAAGAGGGAAACAGGCTGTGCAACTTTATGAATAAATCCTACACCCTAAATAATGCCGGGAGCCAAACCTGGGGGAGCCACCAGGTTACCTCCCATAGCAGACCTCATCCTACTTCAAGCTTTCCTTTGATTCTGTTTATAAACTTCCAAAGCTTAATCTTTCTTCATTACCCTTTCTTCATTATTCATGCGATTACACCCAACATGCGATGCTAACTAACAGTTCCATAATTAGGAAGTAGAAGGGTCCCAAGTATTTAGGAACAGGGAGAATGATCGATGTCAGTAGCCAAGGGGTATATGGCCCTGTAAGTACCGGCCTATAGACACACTGCCGTCCACAGTACTGCCCAGTAAAAACCCACCCTCCACAGCTACAACTTCACACTGGGGTGGCGGCGTGGGCTCAGGACTGGGAACTCTATCTGGCTTATTTTGTGGGGATATTTGCTTTACATTATTATGATTCACTTACATTTATGAGTGTAAAGCTACTGGATTTTGGTGGTGGTGTTTTTTCCCGCCCTTGAAGCAGCCGAGGCCGCTGCTGATCAGGCCCTCCTTCAGCGCAGGCGTGCGGAGGCCCCTGCCGCCCTGCCCCCGACTCTGCGCAAGGAACCTCCTCCTGTCCGGTTGACCCGTTACGGGGTCCCGGTTAATTAGCATATTTCTCTATTTTATATATATAGATGCCAAAAGGCAGTATGCACTAAGGGGGCAGTATCTGAAATGATGATTCTGGGCTGAAATGTCATCACCAAGATTTACTCACTGGACGATCTTAAGCAAGTTACCTAACGTCTCTGGACCTTAGTTTCCTCATTTGAAAAATGGGGATGCTGGTCCCTGCTTTTAAGGACTTGCATGAGGATTAAACGGCACAGTGCATGTGGAATGCAAAGCACAATGTCTAGGATTCAGAAAAGTAAATGTCGGCTGATGCGATTATGAGGGTCATTCGGCTGGCCCTACATTCATGAAATGATGACTTGTGCATATAAATATATACACAAAACATACATTCGCAAACACAGAACACAAATATTGGATATCTATGGACATATAACATATGCACTTACACCACTTCTCTAGGGCCAGTCAACTCTCCAAAAGAAAGGTGAGCTGCGTACACGCTGAGCTGCTATAATTTACAAAGCCTCGTGTTCAGTCAACTTGTGAAATGCTGCCTGAAGAAATTCAGCAATTACAGGGAATCTGAGCAACATTCTGCAAGAACAGCTTTTCTTCTAAATGTATTTCCGATAGGAATTTGATTATTAATCAAACATTAGCATAGCTGCTATACAGCGGGCCATATTCCCCTGGTGACTCATTTGTTACTTGGTTATGCAATAGGACATTTTAAGGCATGGATAAATAGCTCTTTCTGGACATTCAGAAGTTTTCACAATAGATTTTCTTAAGACAAGGCTTAGAGCCTGAGCAAGCAAGTGTCACTTCCCATGAACACGTGCTCTGCAATAAAATAACACAAAAAACCACTAACTCAGAGCTGTGCGATATTTGAGTCATTGTAAAAAATGTTCAGATGATATGAAACCAAAATGAAGGGAGTGAAAAGCAATGAGACCTGACAATGCAGAGATGTGAGTTTTCATGTCTCCATTCGCACACAGGAAGGCTTCACGGGGTGCACATTTTCTCAATCACCGCTCCCCGGAAGCATGAGTTTCATTTACGATTGCATCTATGTTTCTTAGATGCTACGACTACCAGCACCCAGTTTAGTGTCTTTTGCTCTGTCCTGGTCAGCATTTTATTACCTGAATAAGCCCTTCCTAGGTTTCCCTACCATCACCCACCCTTTATTTCAGCCTCATCACAAGGGACCTCAACACTAAATTCAACTTTGTTCTTTGGCGTCTAAACCATTTCCCAAGAGCAAGGATATAAATGGCAAGATTATTTGACCTATGTTACTACCATCGATATAATCCCAATGAATGGAAATACTTCAAATTTCAATAATTCATATAGAATAAAAGGTAATATAATTCAGTACAACAGTATTAAGTTGCTTTGTTTGAAGTAGAGGAAAAGTAGGCGGAGACCGTCTAAACCTAGGAGATTGGATGTGAATATAAGAAGCTCCAGAGATTGACTGAACTTTTAAAGAAATGATTGATGGAGCTTTTAAAGAAATGCTGAACTTTATTTACAAACATGGTATCTCTTTCCTTGTCATAAATACTGTATCCCTAGAATGACACCAGACTTGGTAAGGGTCAGCAAGAGGTGAGGTGGAAGAGGGCGTCATTCAAGGATCCAAATAAAAATGTCCGAGTAAAGCCGTCACCCAGGGGAAAACCAGGAATTCAGGGTTAAACATGTGAGCCTTCCGCTCAGTAACATCCTTAGGATGAGCATCGCACAAGGTCCCCATCTAACCACAGCATCCTTCCTTCCCTTCCCTGCACAGTGGAGCAGGGGCGGTGTGACCGCTGTGGCTGACACTTACTGAGTGATTACTGTGGGCCAGACACTCACTTGACCACGTGCTGCTAGTGAACCACCTCGCTCAGTCCTCAGATCATCCCCACATTTTCTAGAAATAGAATTTGAGAGGCGGAGAATACAAGTGGCTTGCCCGGAGTCACACAGAATAGCAAACATTGAAACCAGAATATGTCAGACCTTGTAGCCATCACCTCTCACCACTATCTCTGGACAAGGACACACAAGTCAAGATTGCTGATGTGATACCAGGACGATATGCCAAGGTAGCTCCATTCAGCACCAAACCACGCTCACTGAAGACGCATATTCTACATGCGAGCAAGCCACAATTACTGTTTTCCTCATTTGTAACTTAATGCATCTCAGTAATGAGAAGGAAACTATCTGCGATTTTTTTAATATATATTTTCATTGATTTCAGAGAGGAAGGGAGAGGGAGAGAGAGAAACATCAGTGATGAGAGAGAATCATTGATCCGCTGCCTCCTGCATGGCCCCCACTGGGGATGGAGCCCACCATGTGGGCATGTGCCCTGACCAGGAAATCGAACCGTGACCTTCTGGTTCACAGGTCGATGCTCAACCACTGAGCCACGTCCGGCCAGCCTGTTTATTGTTGACGTCAACTTTCAGATAAACATGAGACAATACACAGAGACGCTATTTTCAAAACATGCAATGCGTTGATGAACCCAACATGCTTACTATGAATCACACTCACAAAAGCCTTCATACAAGTTTTTATATGTTTCCAGGCACATTTTCCCTCTTCTCTTTTACATCAAAGTGCTCAAACAAGCCTCTCGCAGCTTTGGGCCTAGATTGAAATGACTGCACTAAATACTACGGAAGGGGTTGGATTCGGGCATGTGTATTGCCTTCTGGCTGCTATGTTCTTATTTATTTTACTTTCTCCACACAAGACGCGTGGCCTTCCGTGGGCAGAAGCACAGGACGGAGGCCCGAGGCCGCCGGCTCACCTGCTTCAGAGCCTTCTTGGTGTGTTGCTGGAAGGAAGACACCAGCTTGCTTGGCACGGCCGTGTTAGGAAGACTGGGATCCCGAGTACAAGATGCTTCGTCGGGCACCTGCTTGGCACAAACTGGAAACACACAGAGAGAAGGATATTACTAATTTGAATTCCTTTTATTTTATATCCACTGTCATTAACCGGGAGTTTTTCTCCAGCTGAACACGGATTCCTAAAATAACACAAAAGAGCGCAGTGCAAAGGAGAGCCACTACCTTTGAAACAAGGGATCATTTAATAGCTGTGAGGCCACAGTCCCACTTTGCCAGGCCTCCGTTTTCTGACCCCCTGACTGATGATGATCCCCATGTCACAGGGCCCTTGTATGGACACAGAAAGGAACACAACGTCTCCCTCAAGAGTCGGGGGTCAGTAGAGACTCTGCAGTTCTGAGCATGGAGACGAGGCCACGCGCAGTATTGTGAAGAAACAACCCAAATTCATGGAAGTGCGTTAAATCCATGAACCTTGGAGGCAGTATAATTCCTCCATCCCTCCTTCGACAGAGTCCCTGGCCTCCTACGGCATGTGCATCCCTCCTAGGGGCCAAGTTACGTGGCACGAGAAGAAAAATGAAATCCAAAGTGCCAGCTGTCAAGTGAAGATGATGATTTCCAAGAACATGGAACCCTGGGCAGAGGACAACAGGATTGGCCATTTGTCCCCGAGTCAAGCTTCCCTGATGCTCACTCTACAGACCGCTCCTTAGAAAAGTCTGCTTTTCAGAAAAACCACTGCCTGGCTGGCACGGCTGACCCACGGCCCACACTCCCCGCCTGCCCTCTGACACCTGGGAGAGCTAGAGCACGTCTTTCTGTCCTCACCCCTCCCACCGGAGGGACGAGGGTTAACACGGGGGGCCGGGGGGGGGGGCTCTGCAGGGGTGCAGTGTGGACCGGCCCTGTGCACACGAGGGGGAAGGAGTTACTGGGAAAATCACAGTGAGGAAGCACTATGGCGACTGGCAGAAGGAAGGCTCGGGTCAGAGGCAGGAGGCAAGAGGAGGGAGATGGAAGAAAATAACGTAAGGACATGCGGTAAAAGCTCAACATGTGACTTGCTAAGGACAACAGGGTTGACACGAATCCACGAGAATTTTCCAAGAAACAGCAGCGCAGGAGGACGCTGACCCTCGCGTCAAAAACACACAAAACAAGGGAGAGTGGGAGCGATGCTGGTCGGACCCGGGAGCGCTCGGGGCCCAGCGCTGCGAGCACCCAGCAGCTTTGGATGGACTCAGGAGCATGATGCCCAGAAATGGAATGTGGGTCATCACAGATAATGTTTGGGAAGAAGCGTTCAAGTTTCGTTTCAGTACAGAAAGCTATCAGCAAGCCAAACGGAACACGTTTCGGACGATAAAATAATGGTTGGTTATTAAAGCCAGGCGCTTAACCCATGTGATCTCATGTCTTCCTCACAGCTTCCGTGCCCGATGGACAGGTACTACTTCCAAACCGGAGAGAGAAAACTAGGGATTGAAATGGCTCGATCACCTGCCCCTGGTCACACAGCCACGGGAACAGAGGAGCTGGGTCCCCAGGCCAGGCCCGTCCTTTTCCACTGAAAATACCTGGCGTCAATGCCAAGAGCTGACGCCAACAACGCAACGTCTAGAGCAGCCTGCTTCCCCTGCATCACGTTGGCAGTCCTGACACGGGAGGTGACTGGGGCCCAGGGAACAACGCACTCAGCCCCAACATGAGAAAATCGAGAGCCGTCGGTGAGAATGACCGGCCCAGGAGATGGTGCGGTTGAAGTAGCAAAAGGACTTGCCCATGGAGATAGTGCGAGAAGTCCTTGAACTAAAGATCAGGTGACCTTTTCTGTTTGATACCAATGAAATGTTTCCTCAAAACAGTCTAACTGTTCCAGTTAAGAAACATATTAAAACACCGCTGGCATAAACCACAGGCTCCTCGCTTCTCTCCTTGAAATGACAGCTGGAGGAGGACTTGGTAACACTCTCACAAAGCTTACTTGTTCAAAAATATGAGAAATAACCACCAGTTGGCCAGACCTAAACGAGTGTGATAGAAGCCTAGCCAGAAGTAAAGTGGGCATTAGCAAATACGTTTTATTACTTTTGCATTCTTAGAGTAGTATTTCCATCAAAAAAAAAAAAAAAGGAAATGTACTGGTTAATTGAAAAGAATAACCAAATGGATTTTAGGGACTTTATGGAAAATATGAGAGTGCTTCTGACTTCTGGACATCTAAACAAATTTACCAGTTTTCTTGGGAAATGATATTCTTCATAAGTATTTCAGAGGTAAACATCAACGCAGCAGGATCAGACACCACCAGCCGCTTCATCGTGTACATGTAGTTACAGCCTCGCGCCCGCTATGTTTTCCGATGCTCCCATAAGCATCGGACCATCAGCGGTTGCCTCCCTGAGGGCAACAGACACCTAACTTACAACTCAACTCGCTCTATTTCTCTGCGACTCAGGAGACCATTGCATCATGATACCTGTTTCAGCATCACCATATGTGCTGAAGAGTCTGGTTTAAATTCAGTATTAAATTCACGGTGCTAATGGTGACTCGCATGTATGTACACAGTGCTTTCAAAGAAGGATTTTTGTTCAACTTGGGGTCTAGAACTTCAGATAGAAGGCAGGACCGTAAAACTGAAACAGTGTCAAGAAATACTATGAAGTTTCCCCCCAAGATGATTCGTTTTCCTCTAAACCAGCTCTAGACTGCTTTATCTGACCTTCCAAGCCCCCGGGGAAGGATGACAAGAATTCCTTTACTACCTAGGCACTTCTTTCTCCAACCCTTTTTTCTGGAATTTAGTCCTATTTTTCTGAGTCAAACTATTTTCTCTAATTAGTAAAAAATCATTGTAGAATCTTAAAGAACGTAAATGTAATAGAACATAAAATCTATAAGGGAGTGTTCCTTTGGGTTAAAAACACTTTTGCCCTAGCGGGGTTTGCTCAGTGGTTAGAGCGGCAGCCTGCAGACTGAAGGGTCCCGGGTTTGATTCTGGTGAAGGGCACATGCCCAGGTTGCGGGCTCGGTCCCCAGTGGGGGGCGTGCAGGAGGCAGCCAATTAATGATTCCCTCTCATCATTGATGTCTCTATCTCTCTCTTCCTCTTTCTTCCTCTCTGAAATAAATAAATAATAATTTTAAAAAAACACGTTTAAGGGTAAAAAAGAAAGAGAAACATGGGTGAGGCACAATGTAATGAGTCCCTAGATCTCCAAGGGTACGCCTGCGTGTACGCCTTGACAACATGGCTGTTGAGCTGGGCGTGTCTGGCATGAACCACTCTTGTGCCATGGATGTGCTGAGGGTGGCTCACTCTAAAAACACTGTGTCGTTGGACTGTGCAGGTTCTCGCAGATTTACCTTCTGACAGAACACATGGTTTCCACTTGGACTTATTCTTGTCGCTTTCTCAATAACAGACATGATAAATAAATAACAGAGGGTTTATTTTAAACAGTGGCCTGAATATTTATCTAAGGGACTGAGTTCGGCCTCTGAAATCCAAGCCAAAGGAAATGAATGCTAAAGAAAGGACCTGGGGAAATCCCTGTACACGGAGTTGCTCCGGGAGCCAAGAAACTGAAGGGTTCGGACAGATGTTTTACCCAGTGAGCATCCCACACGCACGGGCAGCTTAGAGAGGGACACCTCCTTGGCATTCCGAACAGAAGGGGAGCTTTCTCCTGACCGTGCACTGGCGCCAGCACAACACGAATGCCAGGGTCTTATCCCTCCATGCCCCACAGGACTGCCTGCTCCTCTGTGGTGGACACACGGATGAGGAACACAATTCTAAAGTGACAGGAACCCTATTTCTGAGTACATATGGCTTGACTGCCCAAACTCGGCAATCTACAAACATAGTGCAAAGCTAATTTGCTCCTTTTAAATCCAAGCCGTTGATGGGATCCTTGGTATTTGCTGCTCATCTGCTTCTCCGTTCTTTCACTCTCAGACTCCCAAAGCCCTCCTCCAATATATTCTGTCTGGGAGGTGGAGGGTGACAGGGGATCCTGGGACAGGCGTGAAGGCAGAGAAGCTGGCGCCTGGGTTCCAGCAGGCCTGGATTTCGGCCTCTGCCCTCAGGGTGCCCAGCTTGCCCCTCTCTCTCCTCTTGTTCACTTCCCGTTCATCTTGAAAACATGGCTGAGCTGGAAAATATGGGTTAGAGCTCATACTTTTAAAGTTGGGTGCTAGGAGAGGGGATGGTGCCGTTCCCTCCCATCTCATTACTAACCCATTGGCAGGTGTGCAAGAGGCCTTGGACCTTGAACTTGAGACACAAAGAAGGGCAGGCTCAGAGGGAAATCTTGACTCTGTCTCTCCTTCCAGACTCACATCTTGGTCGCCCCCGCCCCCACACACATACACACACTCCCACCCTCTCTGATCCAGACACCAGAGACCCGGCTGGATTCCCTGAACACATACACTTACTGCATTTTCTGCAATTGTCCTGACTGTCCCTCTTCCATGTACCCTTTCTTCATCTCTCTGCCTGGCAAACTCATTTTTAAAATTACATTTATTGAGGTAACCTTGGCTGGTGTGGCTCTGTGGTTGAGCATCCACCTCTGAACCAGGAGGTCACGGTTTGATTCCTGGTCACGGAATATGCCTCGGGTACAGGAGGGAGCCAATCAATAATTCTCTCTCATCATTGATGTTTCTATTTCTCTCTCCCTCTCCCTTCCTCTATAAAATCAATAAAAATGTTTTAAAAATTGTTGAGGTAACATTGGTTAATAACATTATATAAATTTCAAGTGTACGACTTTATAATAAACACCTGTATTCTCTACTGTGTCCTCACCAAGCAGTCTGGTTTCCTCTGCCTCCATGTACTTGACCCCCTTTCCCTCTCCTCCCTCTCCCCTGGTTCCCTCTCCCCTGCTGTCTGTGGCTATGAGGTATGTTTGGTGCTTTCTTTTTGGTTCACTTGTTGCTTTTTGTTTTATATCTCACATGTGAGTGAAATCATATGGTTCTTGTCCCTTTTCTATCTGACGTATTCCCCTTAGTATAACACCCTCAAGATCGATCCATGTTGTTGCAAATGACAATGTTTCATCTTTGTTATGGCCGAGTAGTATTGCACTGTCTATATGTACCACTGAGCATTACTGACAAGAGCCAACACATGGAAACGACCCAAGTGACCTTCAACAGATGACTGGACAAACTCATCTTGACGGACCCAACTCACACAGCCTCCCCCAAAACTTTCCTGACCACCCGGTCTCTGAGGTGGGCTTACTCCTCCCCGAATCATGTTCCCTCGGAACTTAGTGTCCGAATTCACCACAGTCCCAGGTGGGGAAGTGTCTGCCTCACCACCCACAGGCTCCAAAACTCAGGGACGGATGTATGAACAGATCTATACATGTTGATCTATAAATGCTGGTTAAACTAAAGTGTCCAATTTGATTTTCATTAAATTTACCTGAACACTTTTTAAAGTTAACTTTCAATCACTGTTTTTAATAAGAATTCACAAAAGGGGGCGGGGGGTCAGCGAAACAGTTTTTCATTATGGAAACGCACACATAAAAGGTGAATTTATTTACTGACTTTTTAAAATCTTCATTGCTGAAAGTATTACATATGTCCCCTTTCCCCCCAGCCCCATGTACCCCTTTTCTAGCCCATCCCCACCCCTCTGCCCCGGGCTCACTTTGAAAATGGAAGCACTATTTTGAAAATGTTTAAACGATCCTGGGGTCCATTCGGGCAAATATGGAAACTGAAGCACAGAACGTCCTATGCGAGTCAGTGGAAGACGCAGGGCCTGCCAGGAACTGCCGATCTGCTGTCCTGACTCCCCGCCTCATTGTAAGAGGACAGTCGCAATTTAGAGGCTTTGCAGACCGAAATAAAAATAAATTTAGAGTCAAATTTAGACATCGCGATGCTTACTTGGAATAGCAGGAGCTGTGTGGGGACAGAACCACCAAACAGACCCGATGTTGCATAACGTAGTCACTCCCACAAAGGGATCTGTGTGTCTCATTAGGCTGCACAGTAAGTAACAGGCTACCTGAGGCCACTGGTGTTCAAAGGTGCAACCGAGGCAGGGAGAGGGGCCTCTTGGGGTCAATCTCATTTCTACCAGTTCCCCCTCCAACGACCCCCTTTCTACGTTTCTGAAAACTCATACTAGATGCTCTCACATCAACACAGTGATCTGTAGAAATAATCCTGACACACACAATAGTTTTAATACTGTTCTCATAAAGAAAACCTTAAATCCGCGACCACACATGAACTCGAACACGTGTGCCACGGGTTAGGATCCAATCACATCTTAAAAGAGGGTTGGGTCTTAGAAAGAGCGTATTTATTTTTTTATTAATTATTCATTCAGTTGTAAAACTTTTATTGAGCCCTTTCATGCCAAGTCCCGTAGAAAATAAATGCAGGGAGAAAAACAGTGAATAAGACCTAAGTACTAATGTTGAGACCACAACTTTTTAAAAGGTAACTTTCAAAGAACAATAGCATAGAACTAGTAATTTTACCTGAGAAAAACCAGGTCTATAAAAACCTAGTCATGATAACTACAATTTGTTTTGAAAGATTAACAAGCAGATAATTTGAAAGTATCCCTAATAAAAAAAAGCTTCTGTTTGGAGAAAAAAAAATACTCACATCATAGTTACACTTGAAATTGTGTGCATCACATCTTCTGGAAATATACAGCAACAAAATACGTGCCAAAAAAACTATTTAAAATGATGGTGAAGACCAGGCAAAACCCATCTGACCGAAACTAAATCTTTTCTGACCTCTATGTCTTATAGAAAAAAAATAGTAATTCCTTAATCCTTTTTTAATCTAGACTAAGGAAAAGTGCCCGCTCCCAAAGCATTCCTATTCTAAGGTAGATTTAAGTGTCTGGATTTAGATAATTTCCCTGTTGCATTAAAGAAAACATTCAAAGGGTATGAGATATCAAGACAGGCCAATTAAATAGAGCAATAATAGCAATCAACTAACGGAAATAATAATTCCCTCTTAAATTTTCAAGGGAGAAAGCATCTGAACATGGTATGTATTGATACTTGGCAATATTTCATACCATATCACCTATGAATAAAACAGACCTTACATAACTGAAGCTTGTACTATATCTATGGCCTGCTTCATTGGCCCAACCTAATGAATGCACTCAATCTGTCCCATGGATACCATAAAAATATCCCTGTAAACTCAGACAAGAAAAGAGACACCTGAATCAGAGATAAGATTTCATGGGAAAAAACTATGTTTTAGGTTCCAGCCTCGCACCACCTAACCCCTCCTACCACAGAAGCAGTACGGATTTCTCTCATGGCCACGGACAGGGTGTCACCATAAGCCAGGGGTGGGCAAACTTTTTGACTCGAGGGCCACAATGGGTTTTTAAACTGGACCGGAGGGCCGAAACAAAAGCATGGATGGAGTGTTTGTGTGAACTAATATAAATTCAAAGTAAACATCATTACATAAAAGGGTACGGTCTTTTTTTTTTTTAGTTTTATTCATTTCAAACGGGCCGGATCCATTTCAAATGGGCCATAGTTTGCCCACGGCTGCCATAAGCTGTCGATGTGCGGAAGACATTAGCAGCTATTTCTCCTACACGACACAATGCCTGTGGTGGTCTACAGTGCGTCAGGTTCCTGAAACATCTACACAGAAGTACAGCAACCCACCTAGAAAGTGGGAAATAGAAAAAAGGCGGGAGGAAGAGTATCACCAAAAGGTTGGTAGACGTCAAGGGTAAGTGCTCCCCTCACAGGCACTGCTGCTCATCACTTTATACCCAACACGGGAAAGGGAACTCCAGGTACAACCAAGGAAGCGAGAGGAGGGGTTCAGGCAGCCAGCTGCTGGAGAAATGGCTCTCTACTGTCACTTTAGACAAAAAGGAGAGAATGGATGATCTGGTATCAACTTCAAAAGTACTTTATTAATCACACACTACATACATCAAACTGAAGTTGGGCCAGTTAAGCTGAGTAATTTGGAGAATACCTTTAATTTTGATTTTATTTGAGAGGAGGTTTGTTTTTATTATGAGATCATAGTCTCTTTCCAATCCTTATCTCCACATGATGAACTATTTCCCTCACAGCACAGAAAATGAGGGGGAAAGTCCACTTAAATGGGCTAATTTATCTGCACTTAACAAGAAAACTCTCTTTTCTTCCCTGACTCTTGTATAAATCTTATTATACAGGAACAGAGGCCGCAGTTCCAGGGGAAATATGTAAGAAAAAGGGGTCCCTGGTGGGTAACAGAAGTACAGAATAGGGACGACATCTATGTTTGACAGAGGAGGGCTAAGTCACTGGGGAAGTTGGGATGAAGGGAGTGGGGTCTAGATGATGTCCGGCTGCTCTCCTCCATGGGGGAGGGCGGGGGAAGAAAACTCATTTAATTAAAAGCACAAAAGGTTTTAGCCTAAGGAAAAAATGCTTGCCTATCAAGGCTATCAAAAATGCAGAAAGGCAGGTAGGAAGGGACTGTGAGAGTCCCAGCCCTTGGGACATTTGCTGTTAGGATGATGTCTAAGGAATCGACTGGGTTAAGGAAAATGCTGGCAGGAGAGGACAGGCCTCCATGAACTTCCGAGGCCCGCCTGCTGCTCGGGAACTGTGAGAACCGTGGGCTGGGATGAAAGCCGGGAGAGCGAGAACGAGTGGGCCGCGGAAGTTTACATCCTGCCCGTGGCCACTGCTGACTGTGAACAGTACTCCCTTTCCTCCGCCCTGGCTTTCATGTGTAACCGAAACACCACTGTCACAGGCTCCGGTGTCTCCAGGCCACCAACGTGGAACAGGTGTCTCCATGAGCCAACAGCGCTGTCCAGGAAAAT
The DNA here is from genome assembly GCF_000412655.1 of Myotis brandtii. Lineage (NCBI taxonomy): Eukaryota > Metazoa > Chordata > Mammalia > Chiroptera > Vespertilionidae > Myotis > Myotis brandtii. The sequence goes on from NW_005361048.1 coordinate 853,055, forward strand.
GCAGGTGTTGGATAAGAGACAAATGAGCTTCACCCGAGAAAATGGGGGACCTGGCAGGACGCCCCGCCCTCATCTACAGCCCTGTCTGGAGTGGCCGCCAGGTAGAAATTGATTGTGACGGCCCAGGCCATCCTGCCCAAAACCACCTGGAGCCCAGACAAGCTCCTGAAACGCCTCCGGCAAAACAAGGCCCGGAGGCCGCGAGGAGTGAGGCCTCAGCTGGGTCCGTGGCATCTTTTAAAGTTACTCAGAACAGCCCAGCAGGAGTGGCTGGGAGTGGAGCATCAGCCTATGAGCCAGGAGGTCACGGTTCCATTCTGGGTCAGGGCACATGCCCGGGTGGCAGGCTCAATCCCCAGTAGAGGGCGTGCAGGAGGCAGCCAATCCATGATTCTCATCATTGATGTTTCTATCTTTCTCTCCCTTCCTTTCTGAAATCAATAAAAATATATTAAAGAAAGAAAGGTACTCAGCACACTCCATGCACAATG
>NW_005361048.1:853598-860083 GCF_000412655.1 Myotis brandtii
CTGAGCCTCATTAGTCCACATGGCACTTCCTCCAGGAAGCGCCTCATCTGTGTGCAATTGATGTCTCCACAGAGAGCCCCTGCACACGCCCCGGACCCTCTTAAAGCGCTTTTCCCTTTTGAAAAGCTACCCCTCAAAGTGTGGCCTCGGAGGCAGCGAAAACAAAGAGCGGGCCGAGTAAGGTTCCCTTCAGTGAACACGTCTCTGCCAAGAACCACACAACCAGAAACCCCCGTACAGAACGGGCCCCGAAGAATCATGAAAAAAGGACCAGAGAAAATTCTTCAACTGCGGGAGTCGTTACTCACCCTGGGGCCTGAGGGCTGAAACGGAGGATGTATGTTCTCTATAATTTCCCCCCTAAATAGAGGCTTAAAATACTAATTCCCCCGCCGGACTGTGCTTCCTCCCTGAAAGCCATGGGGGTTAATAACATACAGGAGCCCATTTGATCTCTGTGGATGAAAATGGTACAATCTCCAATTTCCTCATTAAAAAAAAAAATTAAACGGAATGGTTGCTTTTGAGTTTAAACATGAAATAGATGAGGGCCACAAGAGGAGAAGCTCATTTTCCTGCTAATAATAATTTATAAAGAGAAGGTGAAGACTCTCTACTGATGGTATCATTTTATATGAAATATAAACAGGTTACACAGCCAGCAACGTGCTGTAAGTCAATTTAATGTGTGTGAGCAAACTTATGATGCACCAATGTATTATGCTCAGAAAACAACTCAGACACACACACATACACACACACCCATAAATCTCTGACTAAAATAGCCCATAAAATTCAAAATATTTTCTTTGGGTGACACAGATCTATACTTATATTGGCATAAATGGTCATGGGTTGTCAACAAAGATATATCAAGTGATTCACCTAAATCACTCTTCGATCTCTAGAGCTAAGCTTGTAAAATGTAGAGAGTTTACTTTCTCGAGTCTGTAAGCCTCATTCTTATTAACTTGAGAAACTGTTTAGGAGTCAAAGAAACATAACACATCACTATAGTTCTGTGTCTTGTAAATTCTATAATCAATAATATACCCCTTTTCCCACACTGTAAAAATTTTAAACAGAACTATAAAACACAATATCTTGGCAAAGCGACTCCCACTTAAAATCCAGCAGCTGATTGCGAGAAGAGGGCCAAGGCACGACTATTTTTATCTTCATTCTCCTCAAGGGCTCCAGTGCTACTGACTGGAATTAAGCCGCTAAGATTTTTTTTTTCCTCCCCAGTTTTCGTCAAGTGCTTTCTTTTCAAATGCTTCTCTGCCGACCCTCTTTAATTAAGGGTGCAGCCAAAGTCAATTAATCTTTGTTAATCTGAAATAACTCTTATGGTAGCAGAGGTTTATTTTTCGGAGTGCCACAAGGGTATATTACAGATTGATAGTGATTAGTATTCACCTCAATACCTCCCAATATTTCATTCCAGAGGAGAGATGAAAAGGGAGGAGGGGGATGAGATAAAAATAAAAAGAAAGAAACAGATGCTGGCAGCCTTCTCTCCCCCTCCGCCCCCTCTTGCCCTGCCCTTCCTCCCATGTCCACACATCCCCCCACAGGCCCCACCTTCTCCCTCTGATTATATTTTCAAAGTGTATTTGTACAGCTGTGAGGAGTATGGGTATTCTATCCATTCTCACTTCTGGTTCAAATATGTATTCGACACAGAATAAGCAAGAAAATCACCTACACCAGTTCAGTTTCCGGGAATTTATTCTGGATTTGTAAGAACTCACGTGGCATCCCTCCTCTTCATCTGGATGAGCCAAGGGCTCCTCTTTGTTGAGTTCTCAAGTTTATAAGCGGAGCAGATCTGGACAAATGTTGTGAAGGCAAACTGCATCCATGGCTCCTGGCCCACAGTGACCCCTGGGGTTCCAGCAGGCTCTCGGGGTTCCACACGTCTACCCGGGCTTGCCACTTGGACAAGACACTGAACTTAGCTCTAAGTTTGTTTGCTCACTACTAAAAAAATAACATAACAGAGCCTAGGAGTGACTATCTCACAGGACTGCTGTGAGGATTCAACAACGTACATGCACGGAGCTTACAAAGGCTGGGCACTATGAGCACTCAATATATTTTCAGTGTCTAGGTTTTGAAAACGAATCCTAAGGCTAGGTTAATGGACTATACATATAAGTATATTATATTTGCAGGGATGAACAATATACTTGTCCTACGAGAAGCAGTGGTGGTTTGCAATAAGATGCAAAGTGGGCAAATCAAGGAATACTCAAGGAAATAAGCTATTGACTGTTCTTCCAATGATTCCCCACAGCAATTTCCCTAATGCCATTTCCAAGGAGGGGCCAGAACATTCTAGTTTGGGTCACATTAGCTGGAGATGTGTAGGGATGTGTTCTTTGGCTGAGGACCTATTCACATTTCCAATTAGGGGAGTTTGCTTATCACGCTTTGGTTTAATTATTGGCTGAGTGCTCTCACCCTTTCCCCGACCCCATCCCAGCCACTAACATCCTCCCGCTCTTTCCTCTGAAATTCAGGATTAGTCATTAGCAAAAACCTAGAATCCCCTTCTTCTCTTTGCACACTCCCTTTGCATCTTAATCTACAGAACCTGGCTCGCTCCTACGAACACTTCTTCCTCTTCCACCCACCCTCTCAGGCAGCAGCCCCTCTCTCAGCCAAACGGCTTGTACCCCTGGATTAGAAATGGAGCAGGCGGCATCCATTCCGCTTCCTGCTCCTTCGATGCCTCTAGCATTGTATCTCATGTCCTCAGACTATGGTGCCAATTACTCCTCCTCATTGTACTTAGCACCAACGAACTCCTGAATGACTCCCCTTCACTTTATGAAGATTTTAGCTCCTAAATGTCATACTCTTTCAATGCTAGTTCTACCACAATCGTCTGTTTCAACAGGCACACAGATGATCCTGTAATATTGTACGGCAGGACCACCGTTTGCAATAGGAGTGGGGAACGCCCGGCCCACGGGCCACATAAGGCCAAGAAATCATTTGGTCTGGCCCTGCCAAGGCATTATGACGAGTTAAGTAAATGTTTGACCATATAGAACAGGCTAATGTCTATGCTGATACATTTGTGTGGCCTGTGAATGATGTTATAAATATCCAAATGGCCCTTGGTAGAAAAAAGGTTCCCCACTCCTGCTTTACAACATCTTCATGCAAAAAAGAGAAAGCGATGTTTCCTCCCACTAGACCAGTGATTCCCAAAGTGGGCGCTACCGCCCCCTGGTGGGCGTTGCAGCGATCCAGAGGGGCGGTGATGGCCACAGGTGCATTTGTTTTAACTTTTTTGTATTACCTTTCTATTCTGAGTTCAAATAAATAGTTTCATAATTTCAAACTTCAATGTTTCTAATTTACACCTTTCTTTACTATATTTTACGAAAAAGGTAGAAACATTAATACATATATCTTTCTGTTTAATTGCTATTAAAATTAAAAAAAAATTAATTTCCAGGGGGCGCTGAGTAATATTTTTTCTGGAAAGGGGCGGTAGGCCAAATAAGTTTGGGAACCACTGGCTTAATGGATAGAGCGTCGACCTGCGGAATAAAGGGTCCCAGGTTCGATTCTGGTCAAGGGTACATGCCCGGGTTGCAGGTTCGATCCCCAGTGGGGAGTGTGCAGGAGGCAGCCTTTACTATATTTTACGAAAAAGGTAGAAACATTAATACATATATCTTTCTGTTTAATTGCTATTAAAATTTTAAAAAAATTAATTTCCAGGGGGCGCTGAGTAATATTTTTTCTGGAAAGGGGGCGGTAGACCAAATAAGTTTTGGAACCACTGCACTAGACCCTGTTCCAGGACACTAAGGTGGGGCCATGGCGGGCTACTGACTTTCAGCTACGGATGCCCCCTCACCCAGGCCACTCTGAAAAGCAAGTGCACACACTGCCTGACCCCCCCTCAGGACAGCCTGACACCCAGCCTCCACCTTTCCTCTCACTTCAGACATGTATTCCACAACGTTACCCCAAACTCAACTGGATAAACCTGAATACACTCCACTCTCACATCACCCATTCTTTTAACCTATTTTCTCTGTAACAACAAATCACAGAACCCTTCCCCCCAAAGATGCCTCCCCCTTTCACACCATCCCTCCCACACAGGGTCTTCACCCACCCCCTCAACCAGCTTCAATTCCACGGAGACTGATCTTAACTACTCTATTTCATGCACCCTCACCTCCCTCGCCCCTCACTCTTTTAATCATTGACGCCTGGCAAAATCCCAACTCTAGTCAAATCCAACTCTGCGCCTACTCTGGACTTGTTCAGTGATCGGTCATGAACATGACTGAGAACAATGCACAGCCATGCTGACTGGTCTCATTCAATTCAGGATTAGCAACTTTAGGAGTATCCATAATGGTGTCAGACTCTAGACAAACATTTCATATCTTCTCCTGAAATCTCTACAAAACTGTCTTCCCTATCCTCACCCTCAACTGATGAGTATGTTTCCTATTTCACTGAGCAAAAGCAGCAAACTTCTACAAGTCTTCTCCCACATGTACTCACTTACCTTTATTTCTAGCCAAACACCCTGACATTTCCGACGGCTTCCTTAGAAAACCTCTCCATAGACCTAAATAAGGCCTAGCTCCTCCTCTGTTTAAAAGGTCCCATTTCCTTCCTGCCGGTGTGGCTCCATGGGTGAGCACTGACCCATGAACCAAAACGTCCCCTATGATTCCTGGTCAGGGCACGTGCCAGGGTTGCAGGCTCCATCCTCGGTAGGAGTGTGCAGGAGGCAGCTGATAAACGTTTCTATCTCTCTAACCCTCTCCCTTCCTCTCTCTCTAAAATCAATAAAAACATATCTAAAAGACTCTATTCCCGCTCATCATATCATCAAGCACATGGCAATAGGATACCCTCCTTGTTATCAAATTCTCCTCCTCGACTGGATTTTCCCATCGGTATACAATTATTTTAATATTTACCTCTCCTATTAAAAAAAAGTTTCTCTTGGCTCCACTTTCCCATTTCACTCCTTCCCTTTACCTCAAAAATCCCTGAAAGAGTTGTCCACACTTGGGGTCACCAGTTTCTGTTCTCCCATTCTCTTGAGCCCACTCCATTCAGGCTTGTGGTCTCACCGGTCAACAAAAACTGTCCTTGTCAAGTTCGACAATAGCCTCGCAAAGCTAGACCCGACAGCTATTTCTAAGCCTTCATTATACGTCGACATATCAAAAACATTTGCTACAGTTGAGTCAGTGCCTCCCCACAAACCCTTTCTTCACTTGGTTTCCAGAAGGGACCACGTGTTCTCCTGCCCATTCACCCTCAGCCTCATTTGCTGGTTCCTACCATCCTGCTCACTTTTAACATTCAAGTGCCCCTGAGCTTAGTCTTTGGACCTCTTCTCTTTTCTATTCACCTTCAGTTTCTTGTTCTCATCCAGTTTCTTGCCTTTGAATCTCATCTATCAACTGACCACTTTCACATGTACATCTCCAGCAAGGTTTTTCCCATGAGTTTAAGACAGGTAAGTCCAATTATTTAACATATCAATCTGGTTGTTGAAAATGAATCTCATACTCAGTATGTCCCAAACTAAGTTCCTGATCAATAACCCCAGCCCCAAACCGATTCTCTGGGAGAGCTGCCATCTACGTTAAAGACAATGCTATTCTTCTCTTTGCTCACACTCAACCCTTGGAGTCATCTCGAACTCTTCTTTCTTTCATAACTGCATTAAATTCAGCATCTTCTATTGGATCTACCTTCATGTGCATCCAGAATCCAATCATTTATCATCACATGCTCCGCTCTTTCTCTTATTCACACCACCATCACCTCTTCTCTAGATTATGACTAAGGCTTTTTAATCAGTCTCGCTGTCTTTACCTGGTTAACATACAATCTATATCTATCTACATACATATATAAATAGATAGAGGTGAAAACAGATCGATGTCTATATGCCTGTATCTATCTATCTATCTATCTATCTATCTATCTATCTATCTATTGTACTGAGTGATCCTAAGTGAGATCATCGTCTCTTTAACTCAAAACCCTATAATGGTTTAACATCTCATTCAAAACAAAAGCCAACATCAAGGCACTATATAGTCTGGCCTATAACTTCTCTTACTTCTTAATTTACCATATTTTGCCCCCCTCCCCCCTCCCCCTTTAGCTCTTTCTGGCTCCCAACCACACTGGCCTCTTGATATTTCTGGAACATTCTATGAACTCTCCTGCCCCAAGACTTATATAATTTCTGCTGCTTCTACCAAAAACTCTCTCCCATTAAATATCTTCTCCCTCACTCCCATTGGGTCTTTTCTCAAACGTACCCCTCTCTCCCACTTTTATTTCCTTATTTGTGTTGCCCCATATCACTTGTCAGCACTGAATAAGCTATAAATTTTACATATGTTTTTAAAAATATATATGTTTTTTATTGATTTCGGAGAGAGGAAGAGAGAGAGAGAAATAGAAACATCAAT
>NW_005361049.1:0-763 GCF_000412655.1 Myotis brandtii
GTGGCGCTCCCCCTGTGGGAGCACACTGACTACCAGGCAGCAGCTCCTGTGTTAAGTGTCTGACCCCTGGTATTCAGTGTGCATCATAGAGACCAGTCGTTCCACTGTTTGGTCAATTTGCATATTAGTCTTTTATTATATAGAATTAGGGGCCCAGTGCACAAATGCATGCACCTTGAAAGGAACTGTGGGCTGCAAAGCTGTGGTGGGCACAGGGGCAGGTCTCGGCCCATCCTCGTGCCCCTGCCCGGCCCCTCCCACCATGGCCCCTGGTCCCCTGTCTGCTGGCAACCCAGCTCCCGCTACCACCGCTCCCTCATGCTGACAGTGCAGAGAGATTGGGGCCAGCGCCAGCAGTGGGTGTGAGCAGCAGCTGCTGCCCCAATCACCCCTTAGGAGCAGGGGGAGGTGGAGAAGCCCTCAGGGGCAACCAGGGCCGGCAGCCACTGCTCGCACCCGCTGATGGCACTGAGCGATTGGGATTGGCGCTGGGCGCCGGCAGTGAGTACAAGCGGCGGCTCTGGTGCTGGCAGCAGGTGCAAGCACCGGGCGGGACTTTGGCGTGTAGGAGTAAAGAATTTTCAGTAACCACCAGAGGCTTGCCCCAGTGACAGCAACCAGTGCCCCGCCTTGGTCTGGCACCCCCACACACCTACTCCACTATCCCGCTGCGGCTAACACCAGCCATGTTCCACCCTCTGCTGCCGACACCCGCCATGTTCTGCGTGAGCCCCCTGGTGGTCAGTGCACATCATAGCGACCA
>NW_005361050.1:0-499 GCF_000412655.1 Myotis brandtii
GATTCCATTGATTCCACAGATGATGCTGAAAGGAAAAATTTTCCCATCGAATTTCGTAAGAGTATTACTCCTTTGAGAATGCCATGTCATAAATTTAAATTGAAAGTGGGTGCAATCATCATGCTATTGAGAAATCTTAATAGTAAATGGGGTCTTTGTAATGGTACCAGATTTATTATCAAAAGATTAGGACCACGCTAACTGGTTTGGTAGATAGAGCGTCGGCCTGTGGATTGAAAGGTCCCAGGTTCTATTCTGGTCAAGGGCATATACCTTGGTTGTGGGCACATCACCAGTAGGGGGTGTGCAGGAGGCAGCTCATTGATATTTCTCTCTCATCAATGTTTCTAACTCTCTATCTCTCTCCTTTACTCTCTGTAAAAAATCAATAAAATATATTTTTTAAAAAAGATTAGGACCTACTAACATTATAGCTGAAGTATTATCAAGATCTGCAGAGGGAGAGCAGGGTAACGATTAAAGAACCAGCTCTGGGCAG
>NW_005361051.1:0-323 GCF_000412655.1 Myotis brandtii
TTCCCTTCAGTGCATCAACTTATACATAGAATCTTTTTTGAGGGTTTATTTAGGAGATGTTTCTTCACCTGCTGTTTGGTTCTCTGAAAAATACTTATCTATAATAATAAAAGTGTAATATGCTAATTAGACCAGACATTCTTCTGGACAACCTTCCTGGACAAAGCCAGGGCTGCAAGAGAAGCCCGGTCCCAGGTGCCAGAGGGAAGCTGGTGCCGGCAGCCAGGGGAAGGAAGGCCTACTCTTACACGAATTTCATGCATCGGGCCACTAGTTTAATACTAATAAAAAAGAACAAAATCTTACCATTTGCAACAGCATGG
>NW_005361052.1:0-847 GCF_000412655.1 Myotis brandtii
CCTGAGCCTCGGGCGGCCCTGGGCGGCTGGGGGGCTGGGGGACTGGGTAGATCTGGAGGCAGGGCTGAGGGGACTGGGCACCGCCATATATGAGGGCGTGGCAGTCAATTAGCATATTCCTTCCTTATTGGCTTGGGCGCCACCATCTTTGAGGGTGTGACAGTCAATTAGCATATTCCCTCCTTATTGGCTGTGGGTGCTGCCATCTTTGAGGGTGTGGCAGTCAGTTAGCATATTCCCTTCTTATTGGCTGTGGGCGCCACCATCTCTGAGGGCATGGTAGTCAATTAGCATATTCCCTCCTTATAGGCTGTGGGCGCCGCCATCTTTGCAGCCTGCTGCTCAGTCGTTTGGTCGTCCCTCACTAACCGCCCTGCCGGTCTGGTCGCCCCACGCAGCCTGTTCGGTCATCTGTTCGGTTGCGATGGTCACTTAGGCTTTTATATATATAGATACTGAGGATACAAGGAAGAGATGAACTATCACAGAGTATGACAATTGCAATATAATAGTTCATGTTCAAAGTAAGCATCATTTTCTTGGCTGGTAAAGGGATCGTGGAAAAAATGGATGTGTTACAGGCTACTTAGTTCCATATCCCACATGTTTACAAGCAAATGCTGTAAGACTATTTATTGATAGTGTGCAAGGGAGTCCCTACATTGTATAGGAATTAACAAGTTCCTTCTAGGTTAAGAATTTATGATCATATATTGGCTCTTTATATATATTTATTTTTGACAGTCCCTTCTGCAAATGCCTATGTTTCTCTGTGGGTAAGATAAAGTTAGCCATTTTTTAAAAAATACATAATTTTTATTGATTTCAAAGAGAAAGGGAGAGGGAG
>NW_005361053.1:0-496 GCF_000412655.1 Myotis brandtii
CAACAGATTGTTTTTGTTATTAATCTTGATGTAAAGGATATCATAGCATCTATATATATAAAAGACTAATATGTTAAGTGTCTAACCGTCGGACCAGTTGCTATGATGTGCACTGACCACCAGGGGGCAGACGCTCAACGCAGGAGCTGTCGTGATTCACACTGGCCATTTACAGAGAAACAGCACCACGGACCTGGCACTGACAAAGCAACACTCGGCTTCCCCCAAGTGGGACACATGCCCTGCCACCACCATGGAGCAACAGCCCACCAAATCGTAGCCAATGCCACGGAGACCCCATGGTGCAAAACGCAGCCCACAGCCCAGCCCAGCCCGTAAATGGTCACTGTGGGCACCAGGTAATGACGTCACATAGCAAAAGCTGGCTTCCTCTCCCTAGCGACTAGCCTCCTCCTTGTTTCTTCAGCCCAGGAACACAACTTGCTTTATGTAAAATGCTAGCCAGGTGCAAACATTTTACACTTTAACCAAATGT
>NW_005361054.1:0-2597 GCF_000412655.1 Myotis brandtii
CAGGCCGACGCTCTATCCACTGAGCCAAACCAGATTCGGCAGCAATTTCTTAATGATTTTCAGATTCATCACTCATTTGATGTTTAAGTGCTTACTACATATCAGATCTTTTGATAAGCATTAGAGATTCAGTGGGTTAATAGACACGGTCCCTGCCCTCATGGAGCTGGTATTCCGAAATGGAAGATGAATGAGAGATAGTTACAAATTATATTAAGTGCCCTGAGGAAATGAGTGGGCTGAGCTACACAGTAATCAAGGGGAACTTACTTTGAATTGGTTTATCTAGAAAATTCTCTTTAAGAAGGTGACATATAAGTTGAAACCTGAAAGACAATCATGGAAGCTACCCCTACTTTTTCTCATGGGCCTCCTAGCAGCAAAATGATAGCACTTTGAAAGAGCATGAGTGAGGCCATGTGTCCCTGCCACACGTCTAAGAGGGAGAAATGGACTGGGAAGCGGGAGGTTAATGGTGAGTTGTTTTGTACACATTGAATGGGAGGTCCTGGAGGGCCCCAACAGAACAGATGCCCAGGAGGCAATGAAAACCCATGAGAAAGACCTGAGCTGGGGAAGCTATTACCAAGCCACGTTATAATGCCACACTCAATGCTGCTATGAATATTTTTTAACAAATATCTTTGTAAACTTGTTTAATGTTTTATAAGATAAATCTTAGAAGTAGAATTTCTGGATTCAAGTTTATGAGGGCCCCCCATTGAATCTTCAGTATAAGAATGTGAAAATACAGGTTAGACTTCTCTGGGCGTCCAAGACAGGTCAAACTTACCCTCCTCCTCTGGACACTAAAAATATGTTCATCAAATAATTAATTACCTTGGGGAAAATTAAGAGTCCAGCCATTTTATGTTTATGTTGTCATTGAATCAAATGCCCCCAAATATTTTTTCCACTCATGGTACAACTGAAATTCTTCAAACACCTTTCCTAATGACTCTGGACACCATTGTGAAGTGTGTCTTCAGTCACCAGGGCAGTGCCCAGGTGGACAGTTCAGTGACTAAAAGACAAAAAGTAAACTCATTCACCAGGAGCTATTTCATCCATGAGCATGCTGTTCCACCTCTTCTCTTCCAACATCTCCAGATCCCTCCTGGAGGCAAAATTTAACAAGACCAAACTCATCCACCTTGGTCAACACACTTTCCTGCATCACAATGACCTGGTTTACAAATCAGCCATCCGAACTTCCATTTTAATTACTATTGTCCGGTGGCCCATGAGCACACAGATTTTTCTTGGGCTTTGCGTTGCCTGAGACCTCCATAAACCGACCGGTTGCCTAAGACACAAACCCTGGTGATGGAGGCTTCCTCTGTGGTGGTTGGATAATACGTAGCATACAGGAAGTCCTCAAGAAGTAAATGGAAGCTGAATGTGATGCAGGGCAGGGCCAGTTCTAGAATCCCAAAAAACTAACTTCCAGCCAGGGCTCTCTCTACTAAGGCCACCCCCACATCTCCCCAGGGATCCCATCAATAGCCACTCCACTCAGCCCCCCAACCTGGACAGAATCCCCCCTCTGCACAGGAAAAGGCAGGTTGCTGGACCAGCATCCATCTTCCCAGGGACTGTGTAAACTCTGCCACCTGGTTGCTATTCAAGATATTGCAAGCTATAGGGAGGGGAGGGGAGGGGGGCGCGGGGGCGGAGATAAAGAATAGGAACAAACTTTTGGCAAAAAATAGAGCCATACGTTTTGTAAGCAAACTTTTAGAAAATGTTTGGCCTCAAAGCAAACTGGAATCCACTGCCCCCCTCGCTACTTACACTGTGGTGTAACGGAGTAAATGTAAAACCCTTAGGAAACCAATAGTGAGCATGTACATTACAAGACCCTCAGAAAGGCTTATCTTCTTTGATGGAGACATTACACTCCTGGGAGTCTGTCCTAAGGAAGAGTCATTACTTGAGAGGTTTAATGGAAAGGGTCAGGAACTAAGGCCATTCAGATATAGGCAGTGTCAGAATACAGAGATCCATGGGGAGTGGCCAGGAATCAGCCCTTCAGCCCGACCCCAGACAGGAACTGAGGTGGATGGGGAAAAGGAGGATCGGTCATTCAGGAGATGGTGGGGCTTCAGGGCAAGAGACTGCGGTTGTGCTTTTCAGGTAAATGGGAGCCCATTGGGCTCAGCTGATCTGTCAACCACCCAGCGCAGCTGGCCGACTTGCAGACTAATTCCAGACCTTACTTGGTAAAGAAGGAGCTTTGGGAAGAAGTAAACATTTTTAATATTCTCAGCTGGGCCAGGTGATAGGAGTGAGCCTAGGGTAGGCAATAGCTGGTGGGCAATGGTAATGGGCTGTGGTTGGCAGACAGGTGGCTGTGCATGGTGGCCCTGGGTCTACAGGATGCCAGGTCTTTACATTGGAATCTCACCAAAAATATAAAGTAGATTCTCTTTTAAATGTTCATTTAAGGAAAAGAAAACAGAGACCCAGAGAGGTTAATTGGTTAATGCACATATTAATTCATTCAAAAACACCCAGCACTTTTGTTCTATGCTGGGACTATGCCAGATGCCTGGGGATGCCCCGCCCTCCAGGAGCTCACAGACAGAGCAGAGTCC
>NW_005361055.1:0-615 GCF_000412655.1 Myotis brandtii
ATCCATGCTGTTGCAAATGGTAAGAGTTCCATCTTTTCTAAAGCAGCATAGTAGTCCATTGTGTAGATATACCACAGTTTTCTAATCCACTCATCTGCTGATGGGCATTTAGGCTGTTTCCAAATCTTAGCTATTGTAAATTGTGCTGCCATGAACATAGGGGTGCATATATCCTTTCTGTTCTTGGGATATATTCCTAGAAGTGGTATTGCTGGGTCAAATGGCAGTTCCATTTTTAAATTTTTGAAGAAATGCCATACTGTTCTCCACCGTGGCCACAGTGGCTGCACCAGTCTGCATTCTCACCAGCAGTGAAAGAGGGTTCCTTTTTCTCTGAATCCTCCCCAGCACTTGTCGTTTTTTTATTTGTTGATGATAGCCATTCTGACAGGTGTGAGGTGGACCATGACCTAGAGGTTCTCTGTCCCAGAATCAGCCACCCACAGCTCAGGCTGCAAAGAACTGAAATAGAAGTTGGTGTTGTAAGTTTTGCCTCTGTCATTGGTGAGGGTGACAGGCTGTCTCGCCTGCAAGGAAGTGGCTATGTACCAGCCAAGGCAGGCGAAAGACTGGAAGGTGGAGGTGGAGCCCTCTATGCCACGCAGAAAGAGAAAG
>NW_005361056.1:0-1191 GCF_000412655.1 Myotis brandtii
GATAAATATAAAAACAGCTACACCTAGGGACCTGGCCCGTGTGGTTCAGTTGGTTAGAGTGTCATCCCAATACACAGAAAGGTTGTGGGATCGATTCCTGATCAGGGCACATACCTAGGTTGTGGGTTCAATCCCCATTTGGTGCTCATCCTGGAGGCAACCAATTGATGTTTCTCTCTTCTCTCTCTCTCTCTCTCTCTCTTCTTCCTTGCCTCTTTTCCACTTTCCCTAAAATCAATAAGCATATTCTTGGGTGAGGATTAAAAAAAAATATATCTACACCTAGGTATATTATCATATCACTAGAGGCCTGATGCACGAAGATTCGTGCAAGAGTAGAACTTCCTTCATCCGGCTGCTGGCATGGGCTTCCTTCTGGCACCCGGAATGGGGCTGTTTTGTTCCAGCCACTGTCAGGCATCCGGGACCCGGGCTGCTTCTCTCTGGTCGCCTCCAGTAACCCGGGACCCAAGCTGCTTCTCTCCAGCCACCACCGGACACCTGGGACCCAGCTGCTTTGCTCTGGCCACCGCTGCCATCACCCGGAACTGGGGCTGCTTTGCTCTGGCTGCTGCCACCAGGCACCTGGGACCCGGGCTGCTTCTCTCCGAACTCCACCAGGCACCTGGGACCCAGGCTGCTATGCTCCGGCTGCCGCCAGGCACCCACTCAGGACCTGGGCTGCTTCGCTCTGGCCAACGCCACCACTCACCCGGTTCCCCGTGGTTCCCCATCCGGGGAATATATATATTCAAATTGCAGAAAATCAAAGACAAAGAAGAAACTTCAAAAGAAGTTGGGAAGTGAGACACTTTAGAGGAGCAAAGGTAAGTATTATACTGAATTTCTCCTCCGAAATCATGCAAGCAAGACAAGAGTGCTATGAAATATTTAGTGTTAAAAGAAAAAAACCCCACCAAATTAGATTTCTATATGCAAAAAAATTACCCTTCAAAAGTGATAGTGAAATAACAACTTTCCCAGGCAAATAAACATTGAGGGTCTTGTTGCCAGCAGATCTGCCTTGCAAGTAATATTTTAAAAAGTTCTTCAGAGAGAAGGAAAATGATATAGGTCAGGAACTCAGATCTACATGAAAAGAAGAACATTAAAGAGGGAATAAATAAAGGTAAAATAAAATATATTATTTTTCATATTCATAATTGAGCTAACATAACAGTTTGTACAAAA
>NW_005361057.1:0-270 GCF_000412655.1 Myotis brandtii
CCCGGTGCACAAAAATTTGTGCACTCGGCAGGGGAGGTCCCTCAGCCCGGTCTGTGCCCTCTCAAAGTCTGGGACCCCTTGGGGGATGTCCACCTACTGGCTTTGGCCTGCTCCCTGGGGGATTGGGCCTAAGATGGTAATCAGACATCCCTCTGGCAGCCCGGCAGCCCTCGGGGGATGTCCACTTGCCAGTGGGAAGAAGGCCTAAGCTGCAGTTGGATATCCTTAGTGCTGCTGAGGAAGCAGGAGAGGCTCCCGCCCCCCCCACTG
>NW_005361057.1:519-1467 GCF_000412655.1 Myotis brandtii
CTGGGGTGCCTGGCCAGCCTGGGTGAGGGGCTGAGGGCCATTTTCAGGCTGGCCACAGCCCCTTCAGCATGGGGGGGTCCCGCTGGGGTGCCTGACCAGCCTAGGTGAGGGGCTGATGGCCATTTTCAGGCTGGCCACTCCCCCCCAGCGACCCAAGTTCCCAGCCTCTCCTATATTTTTTTTTTCAGCAGATATGTTGGATTTATTTATCTTCTCTAATTGAAACTTTGTAGCCTTGAGCGGAGCCCAGTGCCGGCCAGGGCAGGTGAGAAGCTTGGCTTCCTCCATCATCAGGGGCAATCCAAGCCTCCCGCTCGCTCCAGCTCCGTGGCCGATGCCATCTTTGTGACGGAGTGACAGAGTGATGGTTAATTTTCATATTACTCTTTCATTAGATAGTATTATAGCCTGTATGCTTCTTTACTATTTTCAGTCTCTTTTGTCCAGATTTTGTATAGAGTAAGTGGTTTATATAAAATTTCTAGCACATAATAGTACCTTTAAAAAGTATATTTTCTTAGTGTACTTTTCATCAAAACATGGGATTTAATATCTATTTTATGTACAGAAGCTTTATTAAAAGGGAATTCTTTATAGGAACTCAGAATCTGGCATCATATTTAACGTTTCCCCATAGGCACTGTCATAACACTGAGAGTTTAGCTTAACCACTGTGCTCAATCACTGAATAGTTTTAATGAATCTAACACTGTCAAAATCTCATAGAATTATGATTTTCCTATCTTGTGGCTAAATTCCAATCTCACAGCCTCAATTAATTCCACAATTCCTGTGTCCTGTTTATTCTCCTTCTGAAGCATCTTATATCCTGGCCTGAGGTATAAGTCAGAAATGTCAGTGTCAGAAGAATTAGATTGCTGTTGCCAAAAAAGATGGGGATAAGACTACTGAGCAGACCTAATCAGGATTACAGAACCAGGCAAACCA
>NW_005361058.1:0-1610 GCF_000412655.1 Myotis brandtii
GGATGGTCCTTGTGTTCAGGGACCCTGAGCGCCCCCTTGTGGTCATAGCTTCTGCTGCAGGGAGGTTTGTGTCTAGGCTCACACTGAATTCCCCTCACTGTGTGTCTTGCACAGTAATACATGGCCGTTTCCTCGGCTCTCAGGCTGTTCATTTGCAGATGCAGCATGTTCTTGGCGTTGTCTCTGGAGATGGTGAATCGGCCCTTCACAGAGTTGGCATAGTTTGTGGTACTTCCATCAGGATTCATTCGACATAACCACTCCAGCCCCTTCCCTGGAACCTGGTGGACCCAGTGCATGCCATAGCTACTGAAGGTGAATCCAGAGGCTGCACAGGAGAGTCTCAGAGACCCCCCAGGCGGCACCAAGCCTCCCCCAGACTCAACCAGCTGCACCTCACACTGGACACCTGCAAACACAGAGACATCTTGGTCAGGAAACACTCACACATCCACATCCACTTTTTCTCTCATTAGCATCCACTCTCATACTCCGTCATTCTTTTTCTCCATAAGTTACCTCTTAAAAGAGCCACAAGAAAAACCAAGCTGAGCCCCAACCGCATGGTGAGTGGTCTGTGTTCAGTCCTGATCAGGGAATGGGAACACCTGGGTATCCTGGGGCTGGGCTCCTGTCCCAGAGCTGCAGGTTCAGGGCTGGGCTGGTTTTTATGAGCAGAGGGGTTCCTATTTGCATGTCCTCCTGCTATATAGGGAGCTCTGGGGTTGGATGCGCGAAATAAATGACACCATATCAGAATGTGACATGTCTAAGGATGCATGTATGTTAAATAATTCCTGGCATCTGGCCTATGTTCTCCACACTGGGACAAATCACTCCAGCTCACCTGTACAAAAAAAGAGAAGGATTAAAAATGATGGATTCCTTCGACAGTCACCAGTAATAAAAAGAAAGAGAAATTAACCTTCAAATCGGATAAGTAAAAGTGCAGCAGGTTCATGTTCAGGAGATGGGAAGTTCCATTTGACACTATTTACCCTACAAAGTGATCAGAGGATAAACTAAGACAAGAATGTGAGCCTAGAGCCAATGGTTCAAGTGATGGGGGAGAGAAGAATGTCTGTGTGTGTCCCTGGGAACCAGAAGCATGAACTATAGAGACACAGACACAGCTCCCGGGTGCTATTCCTTCAGGGGATTTTGGTGCTGGATGTGTAGCAGCTGCACTTACTCCTTTGTGGTGTTTATTCTCTAGACTCTGTTGTAGATCCAGTTTCATACATTGGGATATAGAAGAATCTCCATCATGACCCGGTGTGTCTAGGAGATGGTGTGGGTAATGATTTAGGAATAACCATATTTGGGTCAGGAAAATGTTGTTATTGGAACCATCAATGTCTGCATGTGACCCTTGGGACCACTGTCACCATGTCCTGGCTCAGCTTCAGGTCTCCTGTCTGTGACCTGTCCTGGGGTGTCCACAGCTGCATGCACCTGTGAGAGGGGTGCTGGTGGATGAAGGGGGACAGGTGGGTCTGATCTGCCCTTGACACTGTGGGAACAGCTGGGGAGAGTCAGCAGAGCTCTGGCCATGGCTCTCAGAAGCTGGGATAGATCTAGGGAGAATGTGGACAGTGGAAGGCAGCTTG
>NW_005361059.1:0-480 GCF_000412655.1 Myotis brandtii
CAGTCCTTCTGCTGTTAGGGTCAATTTGCATATTAACTTTGTATTACATAGGACAGAGGCCTGATGCATGGGTGGGGACAAGCTAGTTTGCCATGAAGGGTGTCCCGGATCAGGGAGGGGGTCCCGCTGGGGTACCTGGCCAGCCTGGGTGAGGGGCTGAGGGCCGTTTTCAGACTGGCCACACCCCCTTCAGGGTGGGGGTCCCCACTGGGGTGCCTGGCCAGCCTGGGTGAGGGGCTGAGGGCCGTTTTCAGACTGGCCACACCCCCTTCAGGGTGGGGGTCCCCACTGGGGTGCCTGGCCAGCCTGGGGGCTGATGGCCGTTTTCAGGCTGGCCATGGCCGCGGGCTGGAAGCAGGTATCTGGGATTTATTTATCTTCTATAATTGAAACTTTGTAGCCTTGAGTGAAGCCCAGGGCCGGCCAGGGAAGCTTGGCTTCCTCCACTGCCGGGGCAACCCAAGCCTCCTGCTCACTCCA
>NW_005361060.1:0-593 GCF_000412655.1 Myotis brandtii
ACCCAGCACTGACTGCCCAGGGGGCTGAGACCCAGAGGGAGAAGCAGGGTCTGATCCGCAGCCTAGTCTCAGCTGTTGATCAGTACTTGCCTCTCTCTTTCTCTCCTTTCTTTCCGGGGGGCCTTTGCCAGCCACTGGGCCTCCCTGGGGACTCAACCCACCTCTCTGATCAGGATCGGAGATAGGCCCAGAGATGCTGACAGGCATAGGAACTGACCAATCGGAGCCAAATGTGGGTGCTGTGGGGGCCAATGGCTGCCTAGGAGGTGGAGCTATAGATGCTGACTGGCACAGGAACCAACCAATCAGAACCAAATGTGGTTGCTGGGAAGAACCAATGGCTGCCTAGAAGGTGGAGCTATTGACGCTGACTGGCATTGAAACCAACCAATCAGAACCAAATCTGGGTGCTGTAGGGGCCAATGGCTGCCTAGCAGGCAGAGCTTTTGAGGCTGACTGGCATAGGAACCAACCAATCAGAACCAAACCTGGGTGCTCTGGGTAGCCAATGGCTGCCTAGGAAGTGGATCTATTGATGCTGACTGGCACAGGAACAAACCAATCAGAATCAAATGTGTTGCTGGGAAGAACCA
>NW_005361061.1:0-850 GCF_000412655.1 Myotis brandtii
GTTACAGCTCAGTTTACAAGTCATGGATGAGAAAATAGAGTTTTCTATTGCAATTGCTTACCAGAGACTTACATTCCTTTCAGGGTGTAACACTGTACAGTGGGGCCTTGACTTACGAGTTTAATTTGTTCTGAGACCGAGCTCGTTAACTCAAATTACTCTATCAACTCAATGCAAAAAATTGGCAGAGAGACAGCTGGTATCTCAAAAAACTCGTTAGTCGGGACACTCGTAAGTCAAGGCCTCACTGTATCTATTTAACAAAAAAAGAGGCATAATGGGGAATAGATGAACAGAAAAGGCATAAGACATATAGCAAACACATAGCAAAATGGTAGATGTAAATCCCACCTTATCTGAATACCACTAAAATGCAAATTAATTAAATATTCTCATTAAAAAGTAGATATTGGTAGAATATGTTTAAAAAATTAGATCCAAATATATGTTGCTTATGAGAAACATACTTTAGATTCAAAAACACAAATAGACTGAAAGTAAAAGGATGGAAAAAGTTATATTATGCAGAGTAACCAAAAGAGAACTGGAGTAGCTACACTAATCCCAGACAAAACAAACTTTAAGATACAATTGTTACGTGCCAAGCTGCTAAGCTTCGGTGTATGTTGTTATGCATAAATAGTAACTAAAACACATTAAGCCATGGTGGCCATGAGAATGAGCCAAATTGACCAAAGGCTCTGACTGCTGCCCTCTGAGAATCCACTGCCTGGTTCTTACAGAGGCAATGCTTCAGAAGGGCTGCTTCCAGGCAACGGCGGCGTGACCTGGGAGACATGGGACTCCAGGTCGTTTGGTCTTGGTTTGAGGACTTCTTGATGGCCTTGCT
>NW_005361062.1:0-787 GCF_000412655.1 Myotis brandtii
GTTTCTGGTTTTTGGGATATATTCCCAGAAGTGGGATTACTGGGTGGCATGGGATTTCCATTTTTAATTTTTTGAGGAAACTCCATACTGTCTTCCACAGTGGCTGCACCAGTCTGCATTCCCACCGGCAGTGCACGAGTGTTCCTTTTTCTCCGCATCCTCTCCAGCACTTGTCGTTTGTTGATTTGTTGATGATAGCCAGTCTGACAGGTGTGAGATGGTACCTCATTATTGTTTTGATTTGCATCTCTCGGATGATTAGTGACTTTGAGCATGTTTTCATATGTCTCTTGGCTTTCTGAATGTCCTCTTTGGAAAGGTGTGCTCTTGTTTATTCATTGAGAAAACATTTATTTGACTGTAAAATGTCTTGCATGGTGTTGAGGTACAAAGATTAAATATGATAGTTCTTTCTTTTATGGAATACACAATTTAGTGGGGTAGGTAGAAAGTAACTACCTACTTTAAAAACAATGTATTGCCCTAGTTGGTTTGGCTCAGTGGATAGAGCTTCAGCTTGTGGACTGAAGGGTCCTAGGTTTGATTCTGGGTTTCCATTGCCCTAGGAGCAATGGAAAAATTATATTTATATGATTAAATAAAACAAGAAAGAGAGAAAACAAGTCTATCACATCTTTTCATTTGTGCAGAAAATATATCAGTTTATTTATGCTTCCTTCGCTAAGTTAATTTGAAAGATACATGGGGAAACAAAAGGGGAGACAAGGGTGGGAAAGAGGCATAGTACATGCTTTTTAAAAAACACGTATATTTATGTCTACTTATT
>NW_005361063.1:0-854 GCF_000412655.1 Myotis brandtii
TATTTCTATATTTTAATTAGAAGTAAATGTGTAAATTAGGTATTTTTTCCCTTTATAACATTTCACTCTTTAGCTGATATTTAAAAAAAGTGCTCTCTCTGCTTCCTGTCGCTGTGTCGGCAAGGTGGGGGAGCCGAGCTAGCTCGAATAAAGACTCTTATGCTTTTGCATCGGAAAAAAAAAAAAAAGTTATCTGACTTAATTTATTAGCCACTATCATGTTATATCAGTGGCTCTCAAACTTTAGATGCATCAGAACCATCCGGAAGTCTTGTTCGGAAACATTGTTGGGTCCCATTGTCAGGTTCTGATTTGGGTTGGCATCCAGCAAATTTCCAATTCTGCTAAGTTCCCAGGTGATGCTGTTGTGTCCACAAACTGTAGTCTGTTCAGGGTAATACTTTGAAACACTTTGAAAACCACTGCATTCAGTAATAGGGTTCCTATTCTAATTCTTTAGAAATTTATCAGATTGAATGATGCTGAGAGTACAGTTAGGAGGCTATTGTGATAATCCTCTCGATCACTGATGGGAGTAAAAAGTATATGGATTCTGAATATATTGAAGGGAAAGCTGATATAATGTCTTAATGGATTAGATGTAGGATTTAAGAGAAAATGCGGAGCCAAGGATTGTGCCAACATCTTTGGGCTGAATAAATGAAAGAATGGAGTGGCTACCAGTTTTGACAAAAAAAACAAAAACACAGTGGAATAGGTTTGTGAGTGAAAAGCAGGAGTTCATTTTGGACATGTTAAGTTAGAATTATCTAATTAGAAATCCATTGGAATTGTATGAAAAGTCTGGTCTGGACATAAAAATCTGGGAGTCATTAGTATATAGACAGTATTTT
>NW_005361064.1:0-656 GCF_000412655.1 Myotis brandtii
TCTGGGCATGATGATCCTAAAATCAAAGAAAAAAACACAAGGGGAGGGGTTAGGGAAATAAATATTAACTAAGTATATTATGGAGTTAAACATAAATAATAATGTAAGCATACTTATTAGTAGCCTTGATAAACTATCTACATAGATATAAAATAAATCATGTTTCCAGAGTTAGCTATTAAGAAAATTCAAACCACTAAGTTCAAAAGCAACTACTTATTTCCTATCTAAAAACTCAGCATCCGGAGAAACCAAGATGGCGGCATAGGTAAACACTGAAAATTGCTGCCTCGCACAACCACTTCAAAAATACAACTAAAAGACAAAACGGACATCATCTAGAACCACAGGAAGGCTGGCTGAGTGGAAATTCTACAACTAGAAGGAAAGAGAAAAGCACACTGAGACTCAGAGGAGGTGCGGAAGTAAGGTGCAGAGGTACAGAGGCACACATGGAAAGGGCTGGCAACTGAGGACATGGTTGTCTTTTTCAATCAGGAGGGAGTCTCAAGCTCCCGACATCTCTGAACTCCAGTTTCCGGCGAGTCTCTAGGGACCCAGACTAATACGGGAAGAAAATGGACTGTCTGGCATCGGTCAGAATGCAAGGGCGGCTTTTTCTCAGAGGTGCTTGAAGCGATTACCAGGACACTGAG
>NW_005361065.1:0-883 GCF_000412655.1 Myotis brandtii
TGCCTGATCACCCCTAACTGCTCCCCTACCGGCCTGAACACCCCTAACTGCTCCCCTAGCGGCCTGATCACCCCTAACTGGTCCCCTATCGGCCTGATCACCCCTAACTGCTCCCCTACCAGCCTGATTGCCCCTAACTGCTCCCCTGCTGGCCTGACCACCCCAAACTGTCTCTGCCACACCCTGCACCTGGGACCCAGGATTCCCTCCTCTGGCTGGTTGCAGGCACCCAGGACCCAGGCTTCCCTCCCTCTGGCTGGCCGCAGGCACCCAGGACCTGGGCAGGCTTCTCCTGGGCTGGCCGATGCCGCAGGGGACTGCAGGGCAGGCGGCTTGTCCCTCTCCTGGGCCGCAGGTACAGCCGCTGGTGCCCAGGACCACGGGGACCATGGGGCGGGCGGCTTGTCCCTCTCCCGGGCTGCAGCCTGGCTGGTCCCCATTCCTCTCTCCCCAGTGTTGAGTGTCTGAGCCATTATGGCGTGAGGGTGTGATGACCATTTGCATATTAGCTCTTTATTATATAGGATCATTCTATGTGATTACTTGGCTTCTCTGAGTTTGTAAGGTCCACCATGCAGGCCTCCCCTGAGCTTGTCAGGTTTGGTAAGTAGCCCTTTTTTGTCCATAATCCTTTCCACTGGCTGGAAAGGAAAGGTGGAACTCAAGCCATCAGATGCCTGTATACTGATTCTGGAGACACCGCAGGCTGTGTGGCATCACGGTGACACAAAGCAGGAACTGCTCATCTGCTTTGTGTGCTAACTAAGTGTCCCCCACTGTGCCAAATTCTTATTTCTTTTAAAAATTATGTTTCAGTGATAAACGTTAAAGCAGCTCGGTGTGTGGGGGGAAGCATTAAAGACATAGCTCATTACAAGGGCAA
>NW_005361066.1:0-581 GCF_000412655.1 Myotis brandtii
TGGCAGCTCTAGTATGTACCCTGACTGGAATTCAAACTGTGATTTCCTGGTTCATAGGTAGTTGCTCAACCACTGAGCCACACTGGCCAGGCTATAGTGAGTATTATTTTTTAATAAAAAGATAAATATTTTCCTAGAATATTAACCAAAATATGATTCATGCATTACAAATTCAATGTACTCCTACTGATTGATTCTCTAGGCAGCTTGGTTGCAAATGTAGAACTGTTAGATGTACAAGAAACAGAATATAAAAACAGAAACAGCATTTTGATGTGACAGAAAACTAATTTTTGTGTAAGGTAGATTTGAACTCAAATCTAGATTTTGCATCATTTTAGACCTGTAACCTTTAGGCATGTTAACCTCTCTGATATTTCATTTTCTAGTGGACAAAACAGAAATAATAATATTAAGATCTGCCATTGTGGCATGGAGGATTGTTAAATCCCTGAATGCAACATACATCATGCTTGTCACATAATAGCCACTCAGGGGGTATTGTCCTCTTGAACTGGAAAGACACACAAAACCACCTACTTTGTCCCTCTTACATTGAAGATGAGCAAGTCCAGCCCCTA
>NW_005361067.1:0-902 GCF_000412655.1 Myotis brandtii
GGGAATGACTGGTCAGTATGACACACACTGACCACCATGAGGCAGATGCTCAGTGCAGGAGCTGCCCCCTGGTGTTCAGTGTGCGCCCACTGGGGGAGCTCTGCTCAGCCAGAAGCCAGGCTGATGGCTGCCAGTACAGCGGTGGTGGTGGGAGCTTCTCCTGCCTCCTCAGCAGCACTAAGGATGTCCAACTGCAGCTTAGGCCTGTTCCCTGCTGGAAAGTGGACATACCCTGATGGCTCCAGGTGGCCAGAGGGAAGTCTGACTGCCAGCTTAGGCCCAATTCCCCCAGGAGCGAGCCTAAGCCAGCAGGTGGTCATCCCCTGAGGGGTCCCAGACTGCGAGAGGGCACAGGCAAGGCTGAGGGACCCCCCTCCCCCTGCCCCCCGAGTGCACAAATTTTTGTGCACCGGGCCTCTAGTATAAAAAAACTCAAACACTTGGAAGCTGAATAGCATGCTATTAAACAATGATTGGGTTACAAATGAGATCAAAGAAAAAATTAAAAACATCCTGAAACTAATGACAATAAAAAAACAACAATCCAAAATATATGGAACAAAATGAAAGCAGTCCTGAGAGGGAAGTTTATAACTCTACATGCCTACCTCAAAAAAACAAGAAAAAATGGTACTAAATCATCTAACTCTAGAACTCAAAGAATTAGAAATAAAGCAACAAGAAAAGCCCATAGTGAGAAGAAGGTAGGAGATAATAAAGATCAGAGCAAAAATAAATGAAATAAATGACATAGAGACAAAAAAAAAACATACAAAAGATAAATGAAACCAAGAGCTGGTTTTATGAATGGATAAACATGATTGATGAACTTCTAGCCAGGCTCACCCAGAAGCAGGGAGAACAAAAATAAAATAAAAAATGAAAGAGGTGAAATAACAACA
>NW_005361068.1:0-807 GCF_000412655.1 Myotis brandtii
TATAGTTGATTGAATGGAATTATTATTTTTTTAAAGTAATCACTTATTTATTTATTTTTAAAGATTTTTGATTTCAGAGAGGAAGGGAGAGAGAGATAGAAACATCAATGATGAGAGAGAAGCACCGATTGGCTGCCTCCTGCACACCCCCACTGGGGACTGAGCCCGCAACCCGGGCATGTGCCCTTGACCGGAATCAAACCTGGGACCTTTCAGTCCACAGGCCGACACTCTATTCACTAAGCCAAACCGGCTGGGGCTGAATGGAATTATTAACTTTTGCCTCTAGACAGGGCAGGGACACTCTCAGGCCTTAAACTCCTCCATTCCTAGATGTGGCTGAAACTGGCTTGATTCCCACTAATTCCACTTCTTCTTTCAATAATAAATGATACTCCTCAAGCACACGAGGAGACAACATTCCCCAGGTTTCTTGCTTCAAGGTGGAGCATGCAACAAGTTCTGGTAAGTGAAATGTGAGAAGAAACAATAAATGCTACTTCCAGATCTGGCTCGTAAAACTTATGTCCCTTTAAGGACCATCAGCTCACTATCTGTTCTCTGATGTCCAGACGAAGGCAGAGGATCCAGTAGAGGGCTCCGAAGAAGCCTCAGGGGATGGTGGTGCCATAGATGGAAAGAACCTCGTCATAGCTCAGAGGAGAGATACTCAGGAGAGCTGTTCAACCCACATTAGACTAGAATGTGACTAAATTGTGTTCAACCTCTGAGACTTCTGGGTGTTTTGTTATGCATCTAGTGTTAACTTTTCTGACTGATACACTGGGCCCATTGGAGCCTTAGGAC
>NW_005361069.1:0-2884 GCF_000412655.1 Myotis brandtii
ATGGTAGCAATTCTCTTCTCTTCATTATTCTTTTTTTAAAAAAAATACTTTTTTATTTAATCCTCAACTGAGGATATTTTCCCATTGATATTTAGAGAGAGTAGAAGAGAGAGGGAAAGACACAGGGAAATATAGATGTGAGAGAGAAACATTCATTGATTGGCTGCTGTAGGAGCCCCAACGAGGGCCCTGGCCAGGAAGGATTCACCCTTTCTTGGGGTTAGGGTTCATTAGAAGTCCCTCTTTGACTTCTTTGGTCAGTTAGCTCAGTTGATTGAGCATCATCCCATGCACCAAAAGGTTGCCGATTTGATTCCTGGTCAGATAAAACCCCTGGTATTGGTTTGATCTTTGGTCTGGGTGCCAATAGGAGGCAATCAATAGATCTTTCTCTCTCACATCAATGTTTCCCTCTCCTTCTTGCTCTCTCTCTCTCTCTTCCACTCTCCCTTCCTTTCTGTCTAAAATAAATTAAACACATTTTTTAAAGTTCATCTTTTTGATAGTTCCCTTATCTTACTGTTTTATTTCAATGAACTGGAGCTCCTATTCCTTCTCCATGGATGCTATATCTTCTTTTAGGGAGGACTTGAGTATATCTTAATGGTTTCTGTGTGCCAGGACCTAGCAAAGTGCCTTGTACCCATAGGAGCTTATGTAATGTTTGTTATTCAATTAATTAACAAATGAATTAGACTGTGAATGGATATTGCAATGCTATGACTGATAGAAAGGTAAGTACTCAGTGAGTCTTAAGGGATAGGAAAGAATGTTTGGGGCTGGAAGTTGTGTTCAGGAAACTTAGAATGATTTTCCAAAGGAATGGATTGGTAAGAAATGTGATATTAATGAGGAAAAGAAAAGAAAATATATAATTTAGGTGACTGAGGATACCTGACTCCTGATGACCTGTCCTTTTAGCCTAATTTCCTTTTTAGCCTACTTTTCCCCACCATACCTTTTGCCCTTGCCAGGAGCTTTTGTTAGTAGAGATGATGATGGGCCTGGGTCTCCTGTTGCTGGTCTTCATGCTGGGTCTGTGTCTGACCCCACTGATCCTGGCTCAGAATGACGACAGGTACAGACTCTTCCTGGCCCAGCACTATGATGCCAATCCAAGTGGACACAATGGCAGATACTGTGAAACCATGATGAGGAGATGAGGGCTGACTTCACTCTGCAAAGACACCAATAACAACATCAAGGTGGTCTGTGAAGATAAAAATGGAATGCCTTACAGAAAAAATTTCAGAATAAGCAGGTCACCTTTCCAGGTCACTACTTGCAGGCATAAAGAGGGTCCCTCTGGCCTCCCTGCCAGTACAGAGCCACATCAGGGTCCATAGACATAGTTGTTGCCTGTGAACATGACTTGCCTATCCCTTTGATGAGTCCTTTTACCGTCCATAACAAGCAGGCCAGTGGCCCAGAGTTGGCTCTGCTCTCCATTCCTGGCTCTTCCCCTACACACTCCAAAACAGTGGTGACTACATTCCTTGCCAGGGGCCTAGAAAATGAGCTGCCTGGATCTTTTGTTTTCTGTTTCACATTATGTTAATAAATAAAAATGTCTCTGAAATCATTAAGAATCAATGTCTTCTCATGAATTCTTGGCCTATTGATTTTTCCCCATTTTCTCTACTCAGCTGCCCCCAGAGAGGATGGCATGGAATACAAATGCCCTTTTGCCTATCTGGTAGTGCTTTCTTAGTCAATAGGGAGTTAGGCTTTACCTTCCTGTCTGTGTAAGGATGTTAAATTCATCTTACAGAGAGAGCTGGGAAATTCAAGGGCTCATGGCTGTGAAGCAAAATTTTCAGGAGGAGAAAATTATTCTTGCTGTCAAGTAAGACAATAATACTTTTAGAAGTAATGTTTAGAACTAAATACCAACAGATTAATTAAACTTTCTATCTACCTCCCTCTAAAACTACCTCTCTCTCTCTCTCTCTCTCTCTCTCTCTCTCTCTCACATAAACACACTCACACCGACACACCAACACACACACACCCCTGCATGAACACCAAAATTCACTCCTAGTATGCATCTCTTGTCTTAGGCAGGAGGTAATTTTGAGTTGCTTTGACTAGACTGCTCCCAGAGTATTCTCCTGGTTATTTCATATAAAAATTAAAAAATTTGATTACTTTCCATTATTTTCTCTTTAAACTTTTATTTTATCAATGGATGTCAGGCAATTGTGAGGTCTTTGGGAATTTATTGAATGATTCCAAGCTTATCCCTTATTCTTCTTCATCTAGATTTGTTTTCAAGAAAACACATACTTAGGTGAATAAAAACTTTCTTTATAAAATATATTAATCAATTCACAGATTTAATGGTTGACTTCCTCTTACATTATTTCTATGAACAGGTGCCTGAATATTTTATTTATAAAGTGGTTGTTAATAAATTAAAATTATGAATCACTAGTTTTGCAGTCTTTTGAATGAATATATGACTGTACTGGTCACAGTATTCACAATGGTATCCTCTCCTGCTGCATACATTGCCCTGAAATGGGCCAAAAGCCTTGCTTCTTCAAAACCCAGGTTATAGATCAGTGTCCAGGTGCCACCTGGGAGAGCCCAGTCTCACTGAAAGTATTTAAAGTTATGCAGGAAGAAGAAATGGAGTAAATTACTGGTGCACACTCAGCACACGAATCTTTCTTCCTTGAGTGAACCTATTTCAAACTTGATATCACTGTCATTTTTTCAGAAAGTAGGAAAAAGAGTTTTCCAAACCTCTCCTAATAGAAAATTTGCCTTTTTGTAAAATCCAAAAACAACAACAACAACAAAAAGAAACCCTTAGGATGTGAGAAAGGTTCAGATTTTGGTAGAATATGTGGACCCTTACCCTTTCCTCAGGTTCTCCAAC
>NW_005361069.1:4135-4741 GCF_000412655.1 Myotis brandtii
CAGAAATTCTATCCATTAGTCTAAGGATGAGGAGTTAATCAAGCATCATTTCTCCCTGTTACTCTTCTTCCCACAACTGTTCCCTTCTCTCTCTTCCTAAGCCCATATATCATATCTATAGCTGTAGGCACTCGTATGTGACATAGAGCTTTCTGGACTGTGTATACAAGCAAAAGGCGGCTATGACTATAGGAGATAGCATTTTAAAGAATTAAGTTATGTTTGAAACTGGTATGCAGGTCCCTCATCGGCCATTTCAGTCACCCAGACAGTGTGACCTGCCATCATGAAGCTTTTTTGAAAACAAAGGACAGTAGTACCCATATACATCAAACTAAGACTTCAGTTACTATCAGCCCTTGGACTGCATGTGTAGAAATGGGCCTGTATGACCTTCAGAAAATGATTCTTTCTGTTATGGTTGCTCACTTCCTGTTGAGTCAGAGATTAATTTTATTTGCTCTAGTACAGCGATTTTCAACTGGTATGCCCCCCAAATTTTTTTAAATTGTTTTATTGCTTAAAGTCTTACAAAGGGTATTACATATCCCCCAAATTTTTAAAACCAGCAGTATCTGACTAGTCAGGGAAACTGGCCACTTTTCC
>NW_005361070.1:0-556 GCF_000412655.1 Myotis brandtii
ATATGTCTGTTCTTGTGCTAGTATCAGGCAGTTTTGAAGACAGTGGTTTTGTATTATAGCTTGATATCTGGTATTGAGATCCCTCCTACTTTGTTCTTTCTCAGCATTGCTGTGGCTATTCAGGGTCTTTTTTATTCCATACTAGAGGTCCAGTGCATAAAATTCATGCATAGGTAGGGTCCCTAGGCCTGGCCAGTGATCAGGGCCTATGGGGGACTTCCAGCTGTTGGCTGGTGCCATCATTCCCCTGGCAGCCAGCTGCCGGCTACTGGCTGGGGCCTCCCTTCCCCCAGCTGCTGGCTGCAGCTGGGGCCTTCCTTTGTTCCACGCCATCCTCTGGTGGTCAGCGCAGGTCACAGTGAGCAGTAGAACTCCTGATTGGTTGAACTCCCAAGGGGACAATTGGTGTATTAGCCTTGTATTATATAGGATGAATTTTTGGAGAATTTGTTCTAGGTCTGTGAAATATTCCATTGATATCTTAATGGGGATTGCATTGAATCTATAGATTGCTTTGGGTAGTATGGACATTTTAATGATGTTGATTCTACCAATC
>NW_005361071.1:0-381 GCF_000412655.1 Myotis brandtii
CCAATAAGGAGGGAATATGCTAATTGACTGACACACCTTCAAAGATGGCAGCGCCCAGTCCCCTCAGACCCGCCGGGGTGGCAGGCATGCAGCCTGCCTCCAGAGTCCCCCAGTCCCCTCAGCCCCCCAGCCACCCAGCGCCAGCCCGAAGCACAGGCAAGCCTTGGATGGTGGCTGCCCAGCCGCCCCGGGCCACCCCAGGCTCAGGTAACCAGGGCTGGCCGAGGCTTGCGCTGCCGGCAGTGGCAGCAGCAGAGGTGTGGTGGGGTGTCACCTTCCCCTGATTGCCGGGTTACCTCCTGCCCCTGAGGGCTCCTGGACTGTGGGAGGGGTTAAGCCGGGGTGAGGGACTCCCCTCCAGTGAATGAATTTTCATGCACC
>NW_005361071.1:1939-2282 GCF_000412655.1 Myotis brandtii
GCCTGCCCTCTGCCACCCGGGAGCAGGCCTAAGCCAGCAGGTCGTTATCTCCCGAGGGGTCCCAGACTGCAAGAGGACACAGGCCGGGCTGGGGGACTCCCCTCCCCCCGCCCCCCGAGTGCACAAATTTTTGTGCACCGGGCCTCTAGTCTATAATAATAAAAGGGTAATATGCTAATTAGACCGGACGTCTTCCAGACGTCATTCCGGATGTTCTTCCTGATGAAGCTGGGGCCCTAGGTAAGCCAGCCCGGGTCCCGGGTGCCCACGGTGGCCCGAGGGAAGCTATCCGGGTCCCAGGTGGCGGGGGGAAGCCAGTGCCAGCAGCCGGGGGAAGGAAGGC
>NW_005361072.1:0-260 GCF_000412655.1 Myotis brandtii
CACCCATCATCAGCTCCTCTCAGGTCCAAACTTCTGATGAGATGGTGCACATCTGTGGTAGAAAGCACTGTTCCTGTTCTTCAGCCTTGTGGGCTGATCCTGAGGGCCCAGAGTTGCAAGTCCTTTTTCTACTCCCAGAGATGACATTGCAGTTTTTGTTCCTTGGGACTGCAAATAAAAGCTACCAAAAAAAAGAAGTAAATGCTTGAAAAAAACAAAAAAGCTACCATCAATTTCAATCCTAGTATACTTGAAACTAC
>NW_005361073.1:0-1212 GCF_000412655.1 Myotis brandtii
AAAGCTCAATAATGTTATTCTAATTTACAAAGAGGACCATTGGAATTCAGCTAGATTATGTATATTTTTTTTCTCTAAACAATGCTTGTAATTTTGGAAGGCAGCTATGCTCACCACTATACTACCAACGCCAACAATGTTTGTAATTTTGAATATTAAATCTGTAATTATGCAACCAGTAATATGAATTATTGTAAGGTTCAAAGTTTATGGAAGCAAGTACAGCAACAACTTGTGTACATACATAAATATTAAATTCTTATTTACATGACAATATGCTTCTTTTTCTTAGAACTTGCTCCATCATACCACTATTTCTCAACTCTTCCTAGCTAGTTCCTACATATTTTTTCATTTTTCAATTACAGTTTACATTCCATATTATTCTGTACTAGAGGCCTGGTGCACGGATTCGTGCATGGGTGGGGTCTGTCAGCTTAGCCTGCACCCTCTCACAATCTGAGACCCATCGGGGGATGTCAGACTGGCGGTTTAGGCATGCATGGATCAGGCCTAAACCGGCAGTCCAACATCCCCCAAGGGATGTAGCAGTGCCGAACACACCTCAACATAAAAAAAAGAAAAAGAAAGAAAGAAAATTTGCTGTAGCTGGGTGGTTGAATTGGTTGGAGCATTGTCCCATACACCAAAATGTTGCAAATTTGATTCCCAGCCAGGGTGCATAGCTAGGGTGTAGGTTCAAGGTCAGGGTGCATGCAGAAGGCAAACAATCACTGTATCTCACATCAATGTCTCTTCACTCTTTCCTGTCCTCTCTCTAAAATCAATAAAAACACCCTTGGTGAGGATTTAAGAAAGAAAGAAAGTTATACCTCTTATGACAGAATGGATGGACCTGGACAGTATGTTTTTTTATTTTATTTTATTATATACTGGAGGCCTGGTGCAAGAAATTTGTGCACTGGGGGTGGGGAGGTGGGTCCCTCAGCCTAGCCTGCCCCCTCTCACAGTCTGGGACCCCTCAGGGGATATTCTACTGAAGGCTTAGGGGAGCAGGGAGCGGGGAGCGGGCCTAAGCCGTAGTCTGGCCTTCCTCTGCGGGAGATGACTGGTGGGCCATTTGGGATGGTGCAGGAAGTGAGCAGCTGGCCCCTCCCCCAATTGCGCCACGGCCACTGGTGGCCTCCCTCTGTGGGAGGCAACCCCAGCAGGCCTATCTGGGGACGGTGCTGGGCTGCCCTGCCCTGAATC
>NW_005361073.1:2372-3217 GCF_000412655.1 Myotis brandtii
GCCCAGGCCTGACTTTCGCAGCATGGGCCACCACTGACCCAGGCCTGACTGCCACCGTGGGCGGCAGAGACCTGGGCCTGACTTCCGCATTGCTAGCCGACACAGACGCCCCTGCCTGTGTCCACTCCAGAGTTGCCCAAGCCAGCGCGGTGGCTTGGTCAGCCCCAGGCCCCCCCTGGCCCTCCTGCCTGTGGCTATTCCGGGGTGGCCTGAGCAGCGCGGCAGCTCAGTCAGGACCCCCTGTCTCTGTCTTTTTCTCTGCTCCGGGCCTCACCTCCTCCTGACTGGTCGTGACTGTTACGGTGTCCTGGATTAATCTGCATATTACCTTTTTATATATAGATAGATTTTTTAGTCTGGAGAGTATTATACTATGTGAAATAGGCCAGTCAGAGAAATAAAACTACCACATTGTTTCACTTATATGTGGAATCTAATGAACAAAATTAGGTAACAAAATAGAAATAGACTCATAGATTCAGATGACAGACTGACAGCTGTCAGAGGGCAAGGGTTTGGGGGGCTGGGTGAAAAAGGTGAAGAGATTAAACATTAAAAAACCCCTCATATCCAGTGCCATGGCCAAGCAGGCACTTCCATCTCCTGGCCTGTGGGGACGCTTCAACGCCTGGGCCGAGACAACATCTTGGGCCGGACAGGACGGGACGGTACTGCAGCCCAGCAGAGAGAGAACTACATAACCAAACACCTGGAGAAGAGAGATCACGGGGAGACAAAGAAACAGCCCGCATATGAAAGAAAAACAGCCATCACCAGAAAAGGAAGTAAATGAAATGGAAGCAATGGGGGCAAGCAACCTGTCAGAGAAAGAATTCAGAGAAATG
>NW_005361074.1:0-530 GCF_000412655.1 Myotis brandtii
GCTGGGACCCGGCTGGACTCCTGACCCTCAGGGGTTTTATATTGCAGAGCCATTTTTCCCGGGAATCCGGAATCTGGAATCCAAGTTCTCCCAGGGGCCCCAGGACACGGAGCAGGCAATTTCCACACCTGCCTACATTGCCAGTTAAGCACTGGCTTCGTAGGCCCAGTGAGGGCAGGGGGCAGATAATCACAGTGTCAACAGTGAGTGCATAGCACCTGTCAAGCACCAGGCTGAGAGCCTTACGTGCATAATCTTATGCACACCTGTAACACTCCATTGAGGCTGGTACTGTTATCATACCCATTTTATAGATGAAGAAACCGAGGCTCAGAGAGGTTACACAGGTCTAACTGGCAGAGTCTGTGTGACTCCAAAGTCACCACGTCCCTCTGCTACCCCCAACCCTTGGGTGGCGGGGGTTGCTAAGTCCAGCTTTTCTCTGCCTCTTGCTCTGGGACACTCCGAAGGACCCAACAGGGGACCTGGCCACTATTTCTCTAGAGCCCAGCGATAAAGAATCAATAAGG
>NW_005361075.1:0-16964 GCF_000412655.1 Myotis brandtii
CATATAAGCATAACCAATGGACATAAGACACAGGGGTGTAGGGGGGCCTTGGGATTGTCAAGGGTGGGGAAGAAAAAAAGGGCACATATGTAATACCCTTTGTAATACTTTAAGCTATAATAAAAAAAAAGAAAACAAGACCCTTAAAAAATAATGGGACAAATGGAACTTATGCAACACCTAATAAAATGTAATATGAAGAATATAGTGTCAGTTCTTGCTATTCCTGCCAAAAATGCAGAACCTGAATCTAATCATAAGAAGACATTAGACAAATCCAAATCAAGAGACTTTCTACACAATTGGCCTGTAGTCTTCAAAACTGGAATTCATGAAAATCAAGGAAAGACTGAGGAACTGTGAGAACTAAATGCTAGTCTTCGATTGGATCCTTTTGTCATATGGGACATTATTGGGACAACTGGCAACATTCACATGGGGCCTGTGGTTTAAATGGTAATAAGGTATCAATAGTATATCAAATGTTACTTTTCTGATTTTAATGGTGGTATTGTGGTTATGATGAAAATAGTCTTGTTCGTAGGAATTACACAAAATTCAATAGAAAAGTAACTCGGGCCCTAATTCGCTTGACTCAGTGGTAAGAGCGTCAGCTGGTGGACTGAGGGTCACAGGTTTGAGTCCAGTCAGTTGCAGGCTCAATCCTCGACCCCAGTGGGGCACAAATGGAACGCAACCAATTGATGTGTCTCTTTCAAATCGATGTTTCTCTCTCTGTATCTCCTGCTCCCTTCCACTCTCTCTGAAAATCAATGGAAAAACTATCCTCAGGTGAAGATTAAAAAAAGAAAAGAAAAATAACTCAGAAAGATTGAAAGTCAAAGGATGGCAAAAGAACTTATGCAAATTTTAGAAAGCAAACTATTGATCTTACTATCAGATAACATTTATTATTAATACAAACACATTAAGTGAAACAAGGAAGAGTATATTAACAAAGTTTGCAATTCACAAGAAACATTTTAACAGACACAAATAGTTCTGCTCATTATAAAAGAGCACCAAAACTTTAAGAAATGCAAGATCAGGAGAGAAACCAAGATGGTGGCATAGGTAAACACCTGAAATTGCTGCCTCGCACAAATACTTCAAAAATATAACTAAAAGACAAAATGGACATCATCCAGAACCACAGGAAGGCTGGCTGAGAGGAAATTCTACAACTAGAAGGAAAGAGAAAAGCACACTGAGACTCAGAGGAGGTGCGCAGGTAAAGTGCAGAGGTATGGAGGCGCACGCAGAAAGGGCTGGCAACTGAGGACGTGGTTGTCTTTTTAAATTAGGAGGGAGACACAAGCTCCCAATGGCCCTGACTCTGGTTCCGGGCTAGTCTCTGGGGACCCAGACTCATACGGGGAGAAACTGGACTGTCTAGCATCGGGCAGAACTCGAGGGCGTCTTTCTCTCGGAGTTGCTTGCAGCGATTACTGCGGAGCACTGAGACCCGGGACCTCTTAGGGCAGGACTGAGGATCAGCCAAAGCTGTTTACTCCGCCCTGGTGATTCCCTGAGACCTCCCCCAAACCAAGCTGTGTGCAGAGGCTTTTGCATATGAATGACCTAGCCCTTCGCAATCTAAAATTACCTAACAAACTGCAGCTGGATCAGAGATACCCAGAACATCCAAAAGAAGGCCCAAGGCCCCACAACAGCTTGCATTGCTTCACAGCTGGGCCTCATCTGGGCACCTCCAAATCCCAAACAAAGAAGAGGAATCTGCACATCTCTCCATAGCTCCTGCTGGGTAGCCTCAGGCAGAGGCTAAATTAGCACCTCCTTAGAGACCCAAGAGCCAGTGTAACCAGTGGTCAGAGTGGGACCATCCAGATTACAACTCTTCAGATCCATAAGGGACACACTCCGGGGGCAGACTCAGTGAGCACCAAAGCCCCACTGAAGCAAGTCTTGCCCCAGAAGGGTGTCTCCAGCACAGAAGTTCTCCCACCATAGACACAGCTGATTCTCACAGCCAATTGGCCTGGAGGTCAATTCCTCCCACTGATACCAACAACAATCAAGGCTTAACTACAACAAGACTGTGTACACAGCCCACAAAGGGGTGCACCAATACTGTCCACCTCAGGTAATTGGGGAGGCTGAGCCACTGGGCCTATCGGACACCTAGCCAGAGTAACAAGGTCATCTGATCCAAAGTCTGAAATTTGTGTGCAAAAACCACTGTGATCTCTCTTCTCAGAAGAGAACTACAGGTGTGGCCCTTGGACACCTCTTTGGTACATCTTTCTTCTACACAGGTGGGGAGTGAGCACACAGGTGGAGGCTAAGCTCTTGGAGGAACAGATGGCAGAGGGTGGAGGCTGATCTGGAGCTAGGGGTAGGATTACCTTATTTAGCAAACAAAACACAGAACACCCAGTTAAATGTGAAATTCAGATAAACAATAAACAACCTTTTAATATAAGTATGTTACAGAAAAACCGGAGAAGAACCAAGCAACGCTTATAGAGATGGAGTTACATTTATTATTACGCGCGGGCCCAGAGGAAAGTGTCTCTCAAATTCTGGATGAAATCACACAGGAAGTTTTCTGTATTTATACCATTTTACCTTCTTTGTCTCCCAAACATGGGGTTCTGTTCCGGTCCCCTTTGCAAGTTCTTAAAGAGCCCCTATGTGCTGGCGCTTTGAGACCTCGACCAAAGGCTTGGACTGACGCCAGCACTGATAACTTCGTCTGGAGAAGGTTTAATGGCCTCTCTGAAATGGGGTAGTCTTATTTTCCTTATAATTTAAGCCAGCAAGCATTTACAGAAGCCAGAAATAGCAGGGTTAAAATTTCAAACAGCAGTTTTTATATAAGATGGATGCTTCAAGTATGTCCCCTGTTTGAGACATACTTAAACAAAAAATAATTATTTGCTGCTTCTCAGAAATTCACATTTAACTGGGAGACTTTATCTGACAACCTTGCCTGGAAGAGCAGGCACCAGGTCTGTTTTGCTCAGTGTTGAAGTTCCAGTACCCATCTCATGCCTCCCTCGCCACTGAGGGTAAACAAAGCTCCCAGGGGCCAGCTTTGAACAGGCAAATTGACTCATTCAACTTCCCAAACTGGAGCACTTAGCAAGTGTTAAGATCTGTGCTAAATAAATTGGGATACAGAGATAAATAAACGGTGACTCTTGCTCCCAAAATGGTAATTGACCAGTAGGAGCAATAGATCTAAACAGAAAATTACAACAGAGTGTGACAAATGCTAGACCATAAAGGTCATGAGGCCACGGTCAGGCAATTTTGCTTACCACTATCTCCCCAAAACTTGCAAAATGGCAGACACTCAATAAGTAGCAGTGGGTGCTGGCTTCGGCAGCACGTATACTAAAATTGGAACGATACAGAGAAGATTAGCATGGCCCCTGCACAAGGATGACATGCAAATTCGTGAAGCGTTCCATATTTTCTTAAAAAGCTGTAGCACATCTACACAATGGAATACTATGCCGCTATAAAAAAAGAAGGAACTTTTACTATTTGCAACAGCATGGATGAAACTGGAGAGCATATGCTAAGCAAAATAAGCTAGTCAGAGAAAGAGAAATATCATATGATCTCACTCATATGTGGGATATAATGATCAACATAATTTGATGAACAAGAATAGATCCAGAGACAAATGGCGGGGGGGGAGGGGTTAGAGAGCAACCAAAGTACGTGTATGCATGCATATTAGCATAACTAATGGACACAGACACTGGGGTGGTGGGAGCTTGCCCGGGGTTGAAATGGCTTGGGGGACTAGGGGCGGGGGTCAGTTGGGGAAAAAGGAGACATATGAAAAACTTTAGACAATAAATTAATTAATTTTTAAAAGTATCAGTGCAATGTAATAATGAAAAGATGAAGATGTAAACAATGTATTGCAGAACCACAAAGGTGAGGTGACTAACCAAGGGAGGAGTGATAGTGAAAACGTTGGATTCACTCCAGGGAGGAGGCAACACTTGATGTGGAATACAGCAGGCGGGCGGAGAGGGAAGCTCACCCCTGACAGAGAAATAGCATGAATACAAATATAACACCACAGCGAGCAGGGAATAATTCACAGAGGCCAGAGATGAGGTCTGAAAGATGAAGAGCCTTGAACACATGGCCAAGGAGTTTGCACTTTATCCGATGGATAATGGGTGGTCATTAAAGACTTTTGAGTAGATATGTGGCATGAACTTCAGGAAATTCCTTAGGCATTAGCCCAGAACATGGGCTGTAGTGGAAACAGACTGGAGGCCAGAGAGCCATGAGAAAATACAAGGTAGCCTGGTCTGGAAATAATGGAGGCCTAACCTTGTGGACTATTATGGGTCTTAGGAAATAAGCCTGGAGGCCTGAGGACTCACTGTGGGTGCCCTCCTCTGTCCCTGTCCTGTTCCTACATATCCCTCCCCTCCTACATGCCATGACCTGTGGGAGGAGAGGGTGCTGCAGAGAGGGGAAATCAGGGAGGAAGGGGAGGTGGGAGGCAGCCCAATCTTCACTTCATGGCTGGCCTACAGAGGAAGAAGCACTGGAGCAATTGGGGGGTGACTGCCAGCCCCCCCCTTCCCTCCCTCTTGCCTGAGGGAGGAGAGGGCCTCACCTGTGCAGTAACCCAGAGCTCTCTGTGGATTACTAAATTATACAAGATTTTGCTAAATGGAAATCATATAACAATGCTGGTTTGTGGAGGAAAAGGACCTGAAGTATGAATGATTTCCTTTGACTTATGCTAGATTCTGTTTTATCTTATAATGACAACAAAATATAATGCTTTTCAGTGTCTGGATTCTGTGAGGCTAAGTTTCTAATTGAAGGGAAATGCTTTGAAGAGGCACTGTAAATGCCATTTTTAAGTTAATCGTGTTTATCTTGGGGGGGGAGGACATTGAAGACTAAAATAAAGGTGATTTTGGTTAATTGTCATTTTATTTATTACACTGCAATAGCCATTGGAACAAAGTTTGTAGTTATTTTGTCAATTGCTCTCTTGTCGTTTTACACCTGTTTTCTTCCTTATTTACATGACCACTTGATTCTCAAAAATTGTTCCAAACAAAATGACAAACTTGGATTTTGAACAGGTGCATTTAACCTGAAATGTTCAATTCAGTTCAAACTGTGATGCTTTGAAATTAGGGTTTTTCTACTGAACTCGAGTTCTATTAATTCTATTAAAAACAAACAAGCAAAAATGCACAGTTATTCTGTGCACATTGTAGAAAGGCAGATAAATACAAAGGAAAACATTCATTGTGTTTTGCTATCTATCCTCTTAGACTTTCTCACTTTATGTTTACGAAAACTTGCTCACCCTGATTACACTCTTTATACATTTTTATTTTTCTTAGAAGAAATTCGGAAATATGTAAAGTCAAAAGATATATATTCTCATCTTGCCAACAATACGATTGTCAGCAGTTTTTCATATTTTACATACTCACCACCACTGGCTATGTTCGCTCTTCTCCTCTCTTTGTCATTGTGACAGGCAAAACCTGGTACATTTAAATGTTATTAACAGCACTGTGCAGTTTTATTAACCATTCAAGAACAGTAGCATCTGGTAATATCAGGACAGAATTGGGATTTAAAAATGAACAGAACCTGGCCAGTGTTGTTCAGTGGTTGAGTGTTGACTTATGAACCAGGAGGTCACAGTTTGATTCCCAGTCAGGACACATGCCTGGGTTTCAGGCTCAATCCCCAGTAGGAAGCGTGCAGGAGGCATCAATGATTCTCTCTCATCGCTGATGTTTCTGTCTCTCCCTCCCTCTCTCTTCCTCTCTGAAATCTATGAAAACATATATTTTTAAGTGAACTGATATTCAACATCTTAACAATTTAAAAGAAGTCACACATACTCCTTTCACAAACGTGTTCACAGAGCCAATACAGTACTAGCCATTGACCCAGCACACCAAGTGTACTGAAGTAGAAAAGATCAAGAAAAATAGCTACATTAGAAAGACCTCAACACTTTAGAAAACGAATGAAATGCTTTCTCCCCTTAATCCCTAAAACATCATCATCTGGATCCACCTGTGGTCCCACATCAACTTCTAGACTATTTGTCAGGAGGGCAAAAGTACAATGACACTGGCCAGTGCAGTCCTTGGATCTTTAGGAAGGGGAGGGGGAGAGGGTCAGTTCTCAGAACAAATGAGTGAGCTTCAGTCTCATCAGCAGGATCTTTGGATTCTTTCTTCTTCCGAACTTCTTCAATGTGCTTGCCCTTCTCTCACCAGCGCTCCGTTTCGGCAGCGTTGGTGCCTCTTCCTTGGCTTCCATTTTGTGGGTCAGTTTCCCTTCTGCCATTTCAGTCAAGTTCGTTCTCTTCTTTGCTTTCTGAAGCATTTCTTTCTCCCGTTCTCATTGCTCAGCAAGTTGCTTCAAGGCCTCCGCTTCATGGGACTTGCATCTTTCTTCTGCAGCTTCTAATTTCTTCTGAATTTCCTCCCGGGAAAGATCCTCCTTCCTTGGCAGGGAAGGGGGAGTTCTGGGGTGGATTCTTCTGAAGCCTGGCCTGAGGCACGCTTCTCCCGGTCCTCTAACCTGGGTATCAGAGGAAGCCAGGTGACTAGAAGACAAGAGCCTGGCAATATATTCTACACAGTCCACTGCCCGGTTCAAGCTGCCTGGCCACACTCAAATTTTCTTTATTAATTTTGTGTTTTGTGAATTGAGATGCTTGTCTTGTTTCTTACCAATTTGTAAGAATTCTTAATAGGTTACTCTTAGTCGTGTATTTTACAGGTAAATTCCCCAGTTTGTAGTTTGCCTGTTAGAGGTACATTTTTTTACATAAATTTAAAAATATTTTTATGTGAGAAAAAAAAGAAAGAAAGAAAGAAAGACTCACAGGTGGAAAGCTGAGTTTTTCCAACCCAGGAGCTACCTCTGATCTACATTGTCCTACTCCCAGGACATACACAATTATGTGTGCAGCCTGGCTGGAGTGCTCAGTTGTTTGAGCATCAGTCTGTGTGCAGAAGTGTTGCCGGTTTGATTCCCAGTCAGGACACATACCTGGGCTTCAGGTTCAATTCCCAGTTGAAGGCAACCAATCAATGTTTCTCTCTGACAACTCTCTCTCTCTCTCTCTCTCTCTCTCTCTCTCTCTCCCTCTCTCTCTCTCTCTCTTTCTCTCCCCCCACCCCGGGTGAGGATTAAAAAAATAAAAAATGTGTGCTCAGAAGATCAACAGAGTGACTGTCCTACTGGCAATGCAATCTGCAAATGTGTTCAGAGCTGGAAAAAAAAAAGGAAGTTAATGTCATTCAGGAAGAAATTGGAGGGGGAGTTTCTGAGATTAGATTAGGGAAATTTCAATTTTCATCCTTTTGACCCTCCAGTTCAGATCAATATAAGAAATGACATGATACTCATTACCTAATGGAGATCAAAGCAAAATATCTACCTTACTAATGGCTGGACAGATGTGCTATAAACCCAAAGGCAGGGCTCCCTGTTAAAGCTGGATGGGAGACCTCGGGACAAAGGCGCCTTCTACTCTTGCCCTGTGCCCACCCCCACCTGCCTGAGCCAGGGACTGAACAAGGGCAGGGCTGGGAAGCCACAGTCAGGCTGTCACAGGTAAGATCATCTACTCTTCCCCCAGAGGAGAGTAAGCACGGAATGAAAAAGTAAGCTGAAAAATATTCCCTCCAACCCCTGTGGGGAGGGGACATCTAAGAGGAAGAGCCCCCAAACAGAGAAGCTTTCTCTTTGCTCAGCCCTTTGGATTTCAAGGGTTGGCTTCTGATCTGTGATCAACCACAGGTGCAGCTGGAGGGATGGCTGAGAAGAGACCATGCATCAGAGATGTCTCCCACTTTGCAGATATTCAGCCACTTGTGACCTACAAAAGTGGCCATGTCATATGGCCCATTGATTTTTATAGCTCCTACTACGTGGCAGGAGCAAACAAGAAGTATATTTCCAAATAGCAAATGTGCAAATAGATTTCCAAATGCTTTACACATATTTACTCATTTAATCCTTACAAAAGACTCCCCAAAAATTCAATTCTTATTTTCAGATAAAGAAAACGAAGTAGCAAGTCCTCACCACCAATCTTTGTATATTCTCCTGGAATCAGCGGGTGATCAGTTTACTGTTGCCCCCCAAGGGCTCTGAATTAGATACAAATAGGATGAAAACTAGCTCCAGCACTGAAACTCCTAAACACTATTTCTCCTCTCCAATCAGCTCAGTTCAGCTCACCTACAAGTTACAAAATAAGTACTACCTGGTGGCATAAACTATCAAATCATTCAACACTAGCTGCCCAAAAATGCCCTAAATTTAACATAAACCCCCTCTTAATGTCAAAAGTAATAAAGATTTCTACCCAGTTTGGCTCAATGGATAGAGCGTCAGCCTTCTGACCAAAGGATCTCAGGTTTAATTCTGGTCAAGGGCACGTACCTCTGTTGCAGGCTCCTCACCAGGCCCAGCCCTGGTCAGGGCGCGAGCAGGAGGCAATTAATCAATATGTTTCTCTCACACTGATATTTCTCTCTGTCTTTTCATCTCTCTTTCACTCTCTCTAAAAATCAATGGAAAAATATCCTCGGGTCAGGATTAAAAAAAAAGGTAACAAAATTTAAAGACACTTTCTTTTAAATTAGAATGCAAGGAAATAAAAGTCCAAAATTATTCCCTTCCCCAGAGATCTAAACTGCAGCAAAGGAAATATAGTTAATAGTCTGTCTATATATATAGTAAAAGCCTAAGCGGCCAGCCGACCAATAGCTGTGATGTGCATTGGCCACCAGGGGACAGATGCTCAACGCAGGACCAGAAACCACAGGCATGGAAACATGGAACAAACTGATGAATCTCAGAGGGAAGCGGGGAAGGGAGAGGGCAGGAAGAGGTTAACCAAAGATCTTATATGCATACTAGAGGCCCTGTGCACAGATTCATGCACAGGTGGGGTCCCTCAGCCTGGCCTGCGCCCTCTTGCAATCCGGGACCCCATGGGAAATGTCAGACTGCCAGTTTCAGCCCAATCCCCACAGGCCAGGCCAAGGGACCCCACCAGTACACAAATCTGTGCACTGGGCCTCTAGTATTGTCATAATTATGTATTGAATTAAATGGGTACTAGACTTATTGGGATGATCACTTTGTAAGTTACATGTATGCCTAATCACTATGTTATACTAGTACACCTGAAACTAATACAATATTCTATGTCAACTATAATTGAAAAAAATAATTGTAATTCTTCCCCAATTTGTTATTCTGCTCATTCTTTTTTTTTTAATATATTTTTATTGATTTTTTACAGAGAGGAAGGGAGAGGGATATAGAGTTAGAAACATCGATCAGCTGTCTCCTGCACACCCCCCACTGGGGATGTACCCACAACCATGCCCTTGACCAAAATCGAACCTGGGACCCTTCAGTCCACAGGCCGATGCTCTATCCACTGAGCCAAACCAGTTAGGACAGTTTCTGCTCATTCTTAACCAGGAGGTTTCACTCCCAAAAACCCTAGTGATGTCTATTTGCATGGGCATCGCTCTTCCTAAAGAATATCCATTCCCACAAGGTCAGTTCCCTACTTCCCCCAACTGGCTGCCAGGGCCCTGCTGGCCTCCCCACCTGAAAAAACACTGGCCTCTCAGGAGGGGCTGACAGAGTGTTCCTTCTGTTGATCCAGCTGGTTGGTAGAACAAGGTCTGGATGGGAAGGGGAAGGGAAGGTACACACTCTCTCCCTATAACTTCAGCTTCCCAAGTGTGGGTAGGGGTTAGGTGCCTGGGTCCCCCATCCTCTCTCTGGCCTGGGGGAGCCGCATCTCCAGATCTCTGAGGTGGGCCAGTAGAGGGAGGGACTGTGGGGAGACCTCCAAACACCTGAGGATGAGGAGGGTGAAGAGCCAGGAGCATGGGGAGTGTTCGCTGGGGTCAGGAGAAAGGCTATTGTGCCTGCAGGCAGGGGACTAGCAGAGATAACCTCAGAGCCAGGAAGAAAGGGCCCATGAGTGTGGAATGTGGGGGTTAGGAGTGGTTTCCAGCAGATATGCCTTCCATTGGCACAAACAGGTATCACTACGTGACACCTGCCTCAGTGTGGTGTCAGAGGAGGCAGGTGCAGCGTGTGTTGGGCGTTGAGGGGGAGGCCAGCTGGTTCGGGGGTGGGGCAGGGGAAAGGGATAGGGCAGCAAGCCTTGAGCCTGCTTTTCTCTAATCTTCAGAAATCTGTCTGCCAAGCCTGAAATTTTACCTGCAGTCTAACCTCAACCCCAAAGGCTATATCCTGGTCTTTCTGCTCTGAAAGGTGAGCTGTTCCTCCAGCCACTCCAAAGTGGACTTAATCCACACTTGAGTAGCTCGTGGGTCCCTCTTTATCAAAGTCAGGGTAACTAGGACACAGAATACCACACCAGCAAAACTTAGAAACACAAACATATTCTCAACTATGTGCCCAGAACCTAGTGCATGTTTTTTTGTGTGTGTGGGGATTCGGGGAAGAAATAGGGGCAAAGAAACCTTTGATGAGGATTTCAGGGGCAGGGAAAGGGTGCGGTGGAGACTGGCACTGAGCCACAGCCACCGCCTGCGCACCTTCTCCACGGAGGTTCTCAGAGCAGTGGTGCTGCTGCGGGGGGAGCCCATCTCATCTGTGCTCCTCCAGAGAGTCCCCCCAGTGGGCACTGGGAGAGTCCCCCCAGTGGGCAGCTGGGGCAGCACAGGGGCGGGAATTTGGCTTGCTTAGCCAGGGCCCAGTGCAGTTGAAACAGAAAACGAAATGACAAGGCATCTCAATGACAGTCTCCTCCTGAGAACATGGGGCCTTTGAGCTCAGCCAGAATCAAATTACTACGTTTGATTATGTAAGCCAGCAACGAAATGTGGCAAAACTTGGTGGATCTGAGAGAATAGGGAAAACCTTGACTGTCTTCTCAGGAGCATTTTCTCAATCCGTTGAGATCTTGCTTCCAGGCATGTCCTCAAAATGTAGGCCCAAATAAACTCATGAAATTCTTCTCTCAGTGTGGGTGTTCTTTCAGCGACATCCCCCATGGAGGGGTTAACTGGGGCATTAAGTTTCCCATTAGAGGTGGGGGCCTGCCTACTGTCTCTTCTCTGGAAGGGGGGCACTAAAGACATTCTGTCATCTTGTGATATTTAAAAATTTAAAGTAATACTCCCAGTCGCCCCAATTTAACTCAGATGTGACTACATCTATTTCTCTCCTGCATGACTTCCCATTCGTGTGTTTCACCCTCTCAGTAACTACATGGAGGGTCCTGACCACAGATTCTCAGCTTGTCCCCTCAGGGCATAGACGATACCTTCCCCCACCCCCACCCCACTCCCAAATGATTGTCCCTTTCAGACTTGCTTAACCCAGTGGTCAGCAAACTCATTAGTCAACAGAGCCAAATATCAACAGTACAATGATTGAAATTTCTTTTGAGAGCCAAATTTTTTAAACTTAAACTATATAGGTAGGTACATTGTTATCAATTTAATTAGGGTACTTCTAAGGCTTAGGAAGAGCCACACTCAAGGGGCAAAAGAGCTGCATGTGGCTCTCGAGCCGCAGTTTGCTGACCACAGGTAGCCTTTCAAGGCAATCTAATTACATCTGGAGCCGCCAGGGCCAG
Organism: Myotis brandtii; assembly: GCF_000412655.1. Taxonomy (NCBI): domain Eukaryota; kingdom Metazoa; phylum Chordata; class Mammalia; order Chiroptera; family Vespertilionidae; genus Myotis; species Myotis brandtii. Next base: position 11,639 of record NW_005361075.1, read on the forward strand.
AGCCCGCTCAGGGCCAGCTCCGTGGCAACAGCACCCTAGCGTCCACTTCTATCCCCATGTCAGTCCTTGACGGGCACAGGAGGTAACTTTTAAAATTTAGATTTCCACACACAGATGAAGATTAGTATCCTCTAAAGCAGAAAGCAAGGGATTAAAAGCTCGCCCTAACACTGAAGTCCACTGAGCCCGGAAATGCTCACCGAGATGGGAGAAACTGCTGTTATAGTGGATATGGTTTTGGCTGCAGTTTAGAAACTTAGCGTTCTCGTCGTTAGTGATTTTTTAAGAGTCTGTAATCACTTTATTTTTGGCTGTGATCCAGGAGTTATTTGCTGTTTTTAAATTACTAAGCAATTGAGACTTAGAAAAATTCAATTTTCTGAACGATTTTTCTTGTAAGTAGAAAATATAGTCTATGTAATTTATTCTTTTATAATTTATAAATCTGGGAGTTTTTTTTTAAATAAATATGTGGGTTTTATGGATGCTGGGAAGAGTGTGTACTATTTGCTTGCATGGATCAAATATATCGCACTGTACGTGCGCGCCCGCACGTGGTATTTTGTGGAAGAGCCACACTCAAGGGGCCAAAGAGCCGCATGTAGCTCGCGAGCCGTGGTTTGCCAACCACTGGCCTAACCATACTTGCAGTGTTCACCTCTAAACCTCCTGGCCTCCCTTCAAGCCAAACAAGCTGCTGTCAACACTAGTTCCCTGGTTCCACGCTCCCTCTAGTGGCTTCACTCCACTTTGCAGCGTTATTAAATCTCTAGACCCCACACATCCTCCCTGATCCAGAAATGAGTAAATATTCTGCTCTTTTTTAGTTCCATCCTTAAAAGCATGTAGGTGTAGAAACGTTTCCTTTCTCTCTTACTATATCTCAAGCGTGGCCTCTAAGAACTCAACATTTCTCCCAAGAAAATTGTCCTTTCCCCCAGCTCAATCCACAGAACTTCCTTTCTTTTTCATTCTCTCTTTTGCTGACTTTTCTCACTACAAAGCTAAGACTGATTCCCTGAATACATCTGATTTCTAGAGACAGAGTGTTCCCGGCACTCGATGTGTTCATGTCTCTTTTATCCTCCACGTGTGTAATAATTCTACTGAGTGTTTCTCCACCGAGGCATTTCCTCCATATAAGGGGTCCTGGGCCTTTGGATCTGTGGGACGTGCAGATCCCCACAGTGGGCATCTGAAATCAGGGCTTAATAAATGTACACCCCGGAGCCAACTTGAGACTGTGTGGTAGGAAATCATTCTCGAAGCCTGTGCACAGGCCATAAATAACCTCCCTCCATCGCTCCTTCTGCAGCCCTAAATGCCGTTCAAAACAAAGGAGACAATCAGGACCCGGGACAGCCAATCTAGCATCGCTTACTAAAGATTAGCACAAGTAATCTGAATCCAAAATTGAATATTCCTTTGTTCTGCACCCACGTGGAACTGAGGTAATTCCATTCCAGCTTCAACTACACCTAGAAAGCTTCGGGTTAGAATTATTTTGCGAGCCTTTGCCTGATTAAATCCATGGTACTGGAGTCCCCACCAGGCCAGTCCTTGATTTTACCGTCCAGGCTCCAGGGAAGCCCACCAGCATGTCATCCCTTCACCCCGCTGAATCCGGCCAATGGAGAAGGCACCCCGAACAGAGGCCAAAAGGAGACCCAAGTATTTGTTTTATTAATGACCAGACAAGTGCCAGACAACCCACAGCACTCTGACCTCACTGGCAAGCCGAGCTGGAGAATGCAATCGGGACACGAGTCCAAAGGGAGCCTCCTCTGCTTCCTCCTGGCCTGAGCCACTAAGCAGAGGGAAACAGCAGACATCCCCAGGGGAGCAGGGGCAGGAAGCCCTGTCCAAGTGTGTGCATTTGTATCAGGAGAGCACAGCATTCAAAGAGACAATGCTCGTCTGTTAAATTCCTGTTAATGCATTAACTCCACTCCTGCTGAAACATGTCAGATAAATCCTGTCTCTCCAGCTGCCATAGCCGCTCACCCTGCAGGAGGAGGCAGTCGCCGGAAAGAGCGGATCCTTTCATCTTGTATTTGTTTGCTAATTGCAATTTCTAATTACAGATTACCTCAAATGTACTGGCTTAAAGGAACACAAATGTATTTTTTTAATAATCCTAGAGGTCAGACGTCCAAGACGGGTCTCCCTATGCTAAAATCAAGGTGTCAGCAAGGCCACAGTCCTCTTGGAGGCTCTACGGAGGATCCATTCCGTGCCCTTTCCAGCGTCTAGAGGCCGCCCGCATTCCTTGGCTCACGGCCCCATCCTCCCATTTTTACAGCTAGCAGCATAAAGCCAAGTTCTTCTCCCTTTGCCATCCATCCTGTTCTCTCTGCTGAATCCCTCCTTCATATTTAAGGACCCTTGGGATTATATTGGATCCACTTGGAAAATCTAAAATAATCTCCCTGTTTGAAAGCCAGTCGATTAGCAGCTATAATTCCACCTGCAGCCTTATTTCCCCTTTGCCAGGTAGTAGAACTTATTCACAGGCTCTAGAGATTAGAACATGGACATCTTTAAGGCCCATCATTCTGCTACCACACACCTCCTGCTCCCATGGAATCAGCCACCACCCACCCCCCTCAGTCCTTGGTACCACAGGAATCAGTTGCCAAAGGCCCCAAACTAGGTACTGAGGTCTATACTCTGTCTCGATTGCTCTTAGAGGAAGGTGGGCAACCAAATCCCTCTTGTCACTTCTGCTCTGTCCACCACCCCCATCTTCACCAGGACCAAGCCTAAGCCTCCAGGACTCTGTTAACCAAACTCCTATCTTGATGCAGCTCTGTCCACCCCTCCCCCAACCCAGGCCTCTGCCCAGCCTCATGCTCCCAAGCCCTTTTCTTGTGCCCTTGAGAATTCCCGGTCTGTGTCTTGTTTTGAATGTTCTCTCTATTGCCTATTCCTAAAAGACATTTTAAAATATCTTAAGAATTCCACAGCCTCTATGAGGCTCTCAAATGGAAGCTGCTTTCTTTGCGTAGCTGACTCCCTCTCCTCCTTCAGGTCTCAGCTCAAAGGTCTCTTCCCAGGGAGACCTTCCTGGCCCCCACCTGCCCTTCCACCAGTTACTTCTGTCACCTCACCCGTTTATTCCCTCATTGCACTCACCATGCTTTGAAATATCTTATTTATACACTTGTTTAGTGGTGTATATACTTTCTGACTCACAAAATGCAAGCTCCATGAAACCTGGGAACTTGTTGATCATTATTATTCACCATTTCTCTCTAATACTTTGAACAGTAATTATTACGCAAACAGTTGGAGGTCAGTGAATAAATCTGAATTCATGAGTAAATTGAATGAATGAATGAATGAATGAATGAGAGTTGGTGAAATTAGCTACTCCTTTCCCAGGAAGGAGCAGGTAAGGGACAGAGAGAAACCAGAGGGTTTCACACTGACACTCTGGTGAAGGAGCAGAGTCCTCTCCTCTAATGGAAAGGGGCACAGGGAAGGGGTGGCAGATGAGGGTCTCCCTCTCTCAAAGTGGTTGGGAAGAAAAGATTCTGGAAAGGACTGGAAAGTCTTTGCTCCCAGTCCCAGTGCTCCCGTCCCCGGCCTCTACAGATTTAGTGCCGAGGTGAGGAGAAGACCACATTCCCCGAGAACAAGGTGCAGGATCAGGGGCCCAGACTCTGCAGTGAGGAAGCCTGAGGTGATGTCTCAGGGAAGGGCTTCTCTACCCATGGATGGATAGGAGGACCCCGGAATGGGGACTTTCTTTTATCGGGCGTGAGGGAAGGGTCTTAAAGAAGAATATCCCTCACCAATCCCAAAATTCCTACCCAGAATATGCAGTTATATCATGTGGAGGCAGGAGGAGGGACAGGACAAGCCCCACAGAGCTTCCTGCAAGGCCTTTTCTCACCCGAGGAGACCAGATGGCTAAAGCCTCGGGTGATTAGCCCTAGACCAGAAGAGACACTGATTCTTTCCACTGCCAGTTCCATCTTCCCTGTCCCAGGGGTCCTTCTTCTCCAAGGGAATCGCAAAATCGTCCATTCACAGACTCTACTGCACAGTTTCAGAGCCATGCAAAGGATCCCAGTGAACTGAGTTGGGAAGGTCCAGCTTTGGGTCCAATGTAAGGACCCCCCAGACAGCTTCATGAGTACCTCCAGTGGCAGGATCTCCTCACACACCGTGCCGCCTCTCCCAGGCTTGGGTGGCTCTCACTGGAAGAGCATTCTTCCTCCCAGCAGCCTGTCTCTGTCCCCCTTGCACTTGCGTCACTCATTCAGCCGATGGAGCAGAACAGATAAGTTGGTGGTTTCCATGTGACAACCTTGGAAACATCTGAAGGCAATTATCATTCTAATAATAAATGCTACCATCTCACGAATGCTTACCAGGCACTGCGCTAAGCGTTTAGGGATGCGACATCCCTAGCATGTAGGCATTATTATTCCCATTATGTAGATTAGGAAATAAGCAGGAGAAGTTAAGCAATCAGCCCAGGCTCACTCGAGTATCAGAAGAATCAGGATTCATTCCAAGGCCAGTCTGACTCCAGGCCCTCACCTCCCCTGTTATGCCAAGATCTCCCCACCCCTGACTGAGTCTTGTTTAATCCTGGCTAAACAACATCAAAGCCTTCAAGCATTTCTTCCCTGAGAAGCACGAGGCTCCCATCGCCTCACTTTCTCAGAGAACCTCTACTAAATTCAGTAAAATCCTTGCAGTCATCTAGCCTGAGAAGAAGCACGAGGCTCCCATTGCCTCACTTTCTCAGAGAACCTCTAAATTCAGTAAAATCCTTGCAGTCATCTAGCCTGAGACCCTCTTCCTGGAAACTGGGAAATTGAAAAGGAAGCTTTGCTTCTGCTAATAGCAGAAAATAGTCCTCCCAACGTTCCCCTACTAGGCCCCCAATCTCCCCTAACAACCCACCACTTTCCGCTACCCTCCACCTTCCTTGTCATCTGGCAACTCTCTTACCCCCCAGGATTTGTCAATCTACCCTCCCTTAGTCTCATGCCTCTTCTCCCCCAAAATCCTACTCATCCTTAAGGAAACTAATTCCAATTCTCGATCCTCCATGAAGCCTTCTCCAGCTCCTGCTCCTTCCTCAGTGCTCCCAAGGCCCTTATTTCTTTTTTCTTCAGCTTTCTTTTTTTTTAATATTTTATTGATTTTTTACAGAGAGGAAGGGAGAGGGATAGAGAGTTAGAAACATCTATGAGAGAGAAACATCGACCAGCTGCCTCCTGCACACCTCCTACTGGGGATGTGCCCGCAACCAAGGTACATGCCCTTGACCGGAATCGAACCTGGGACCTTTCAGTCCGCAGGCCGA
>NW_005361075.1:18758-28784 GCF_000412655.1 Myotis brandtii
GGATGAGGACAGTGGGTGGGGAGTGGGGGGGGAGGGTGGGGCGGGAACTGGGAGGAGGGGAGTTATGGAGGGGGAAAAAGAGGAACAAATGTAATCTGAACAATAAAGATTTAATTAAAAAAAGATATAATTGGCATATAACATTATATATGTTTAAGGTGTGCAACATAATGATTGGATATATGTATATATTGTGAAATAATTACCACAATTAGTTTAGTTAGCACATGCATCACCTCACATAGTTACAAATGTGTGTGTGATGAGAAAATTTAAGATCAACTCTCTTAGAAACTTTCAAATGCACAAATAATATTGTTGACTATAGTCACCACGCTGCACGTTATTATAACTGCAAGTCTGCACCTTTTGAACACCGTCACCCATTCCCCCACAGTCACCCTCCGCCCCTGGCAACCACCCGCCTCCTCTCTGTTTCTAGTACAAAGGGTTCAGTACAAAGCCCTTAGTTCTGCCTCTACAACAGCTGTTGCTATTTTGCATTCATTGTGTCTGTTCACAGACCTCCCTCCCTGGCTGGGCTTGTCCAGGGCAAAAAGTGTAGCTTTCATTTCCAGGTCCATTACAATGTAGGTGTTTAGTAAATGGCTGTTGTTGTCGATGAAGACTGGCTTTTTTGATACTGCGACTGGAAGAACAGTGGCTTGACTGCAGAAAGTCAGAAAGCACGGCCAACATTAGGAAGACAGGAGCTATATCGGGAGAGCTAAGGCCCTCCTCGTGGCCCAGCACCTGGACAACACCTGGTGTCTGGGAGTTGAATAAAATAATCTAGTTCCAATGAGTTCAAGGAAGAAAAGAGTTTGAAGCAGGATCTGCTGCCCTCTGGTGGCCACTAGAGAAGTCGACCATATGGATTTAGATGCCCCTCTCCTGGCACATTAACTGTCCTAGATTCTTATATAGCAGAATCCTAAAATTAGATTTAAACTAAGCACCAAGGCAAAATCAATGAAATTTCAAAGTAAGGTGCCAAATCGTCCTCTGAAGAATTTCAAAGAAAATATTAAGAATTAGTTCCTGACCCCCTCAGCCTGGTTGAAGATATAAAATGGCATCATAATGTGGAGAGAAGGGGAGATTTTGTGAGGAGGAAATGTATGGACAAAGCTGTGTAGTGAGCCCCATCCCCTCTCTCCCAAGGATGGGAGAGGGGACTACCCCTTATAGCAAACCTTCTGGATGCTTGGCCCCGGGAGCTGAATATGTAATCCTTAGAGCTAGTGGCAGAGTGTCCTGGAGCCTGGCAGAGCTAGTGGAGCCTGTGTGCCACCCATATATTTAGACAGAGAGAGAAGGACCAAGGAAGGGTTGTGTGGGCAGGCTGGCAGAGCCGGTGGTCTGGAATGCCCTGGGCTGCCAAAGCTTGCCTGGCAACTGAAGAACTGGCTGTTTTGGGGATAGAAGCAGGTGTATCCCCATGCATCTATCTTGGGTGCTGTCCAATAGGGCTACCTCAAGGACTAAGGGATCCCAGCAGCTGAGGGAGGAGGCTCAAGTTTCTGGGATAAAATAAATGCAGGTGAATGGGACTCTGAGAGGCCAGGAAAGTGCCCTTGAGAATAGTCACCAGAGGACATCAAAGAGGAAGGGACGAGGACACAACCAGCTGATGGAGGAGGAGGCTGAGTCACAGCTGATGTAAAAACTCGCCTACCCCTTCCTATCTGCTCTGCACCACCCAACCTCCTCACCAACACACCTCACTCAGAAACAGCATCTAAAGAGAGTGAGAGTGGGTGAAGGGCAGGGCTAGGGGGAGGGAGGAAGGAGATCGTGACAGATAGAACAGAAGCCAGCCACTCACCCCTTTCCACAGCTCCAGCTGCAGCAGGAGCCCATAAGCTGCAAAGAGTGACATTAAATAGTTAAGGTTTTGATTCATATATTGGCCTGGTCATTCTAATTTCTGAATGGAGCTGGTCTCACCTGAGAGTGAGCAGAATAGCTAAAGGTTTTCCTGAGTTTTCACCCAGAAGCAAGGGAAATAATTACTTCTGCCCACTGACCCCATAAAGGATAAAGGACCATCTCATGACACCATACTCATCGTGTAATCCAAATGCAACTTTATTTTTTTCATTACATGGCAAGTCATGGTTGTCATATAGCATGTAATATATATTATACAATAGAGTGGGGCCTTGACTTACGAGTGTCCCGACTAACGAGTTTTTCGAGATACGAGCCGTCTGTCGGCCGATTTTTTGCTTTGAGTTGCGAGCTAAAATTCGGGTTACGAGCCAGCTTCAGATACCCCACCACTAGTTGGCACAGCGAACGTCACAGTGATTTGACATACGAGTAATTTGAGTTACGAGCTCCGTCACGGAATGAATTAAACTCGTAAGTCAAGGACACACTGTATAGAACATATACAATAACTAGAGGCCTGGTGCACAAAATTCGTGTACTTGGGGTGGGTCCCCCAGCCTGGCCTATCTCCTCTCACAGTGGGGGAGCCCCGCAATCAGTCGCCCCAAAGGGGTAGGCCCTGCCCACCCATCCAGGGCTCCTCGATGGATTGCCCCAAAGAGGTAGGCTGGAGCCGGGGGTCCTGCCTCCACGCCGCGTGGGGCCACAGGACCCCCCAGGCCTCACTGCATGGCAAGCCACCAGGCCCCACCTCCACGCCACACATGCAGCATCAAGTCCCTGCCCACCCGTGCTGCCCACTGCACACACAGCCTCCTGGTGATGGATTGTGTGATTGTGACCGCATTAGGGCATCACGGCATGAGGGCATGATGACCACCTAGGCTATTATTAGTATAGATATGTATGATCCTTACTAATAAAAGGCTAAGTAGTCATCACTCCCTCACGCGTGATGCCCTCACGCCGTCACAAGATGGCTGCGCACAACAGGTGCGCACAGGTGGGTGGGGCAGGGCTTGACACTGCGTGCGTGGCACGGAGCCTGCCTGGGAGTCCCGCCTCCTCCCAACTCCACGCATAGGCAGGCCTGGGGGTCCCGCGGCTCCATGCGGTGCAGAGGAGGCAGGTCCGGTAGGTCCCCGTGTGGCACGGAGGCCTGGGGGTCCACAGCTCTGACCTACCTCTTTGGGACAATCCATCGAGGAGCCACAGATGGGTGGGCGGGGCCTACCTCTTTGGGGTGATCAATTGTGGGGCTCCCACACTGTGACAGGGCACAGGCCAGGCTGGGGGACCCCCCCCCGAGTGCACGAATTTCATGCACCAGGCCACTAGTATGTAATATAATGCAGGTTATATTTTCCACTCCAACCAGTCTAAATTACAGGGACCTGGATTTTCCCTTCCAAGTTCCCTCGGCCTTCTTTTCCCCAATCAAGAACACCCAACTCCTGTTACTTCATCTCTTTATCATCAGTAGCCTCCTTTTATAGCAGTGGTTCTCAACCTTCCTAATGCCGCGACCCTTTAATACAGTTCCTCATGTTGTGGTGACCCCCAACCATAAATTTATTTTTGTAATTTTGCTACTGTTATGAATCGTAATGTAAATATCTGATATGCAGAATGTATTTCCATTGTTACAAATTGAACATAATTAAACCATAGTGATTAATCACAAAAACAATATGTAATTATATATGTGTTTTCCAATGGTCTTAAGTGACCCCTGTGAAAGGGTCGTTCGACCCCCAAAGGGGTCGCGACCCACAGGTTGAGAACCGCTGTTTTATAGGCCTCTTGAGACCCGCTCCAACCCCTCCCAGGGGTCCTGAGCACTTCCTCCACTTTTGGGGGAGGGGGAGACACAGACCTCTGGCCTCCAGTGTTTAGCCCCAGCTTCCAACAGTCCTCACGGCCCCTCGGGCACTCTCACCACCTGTAGTGGGTTCAGTAGTCTCTCCAAGAAATTCATGTCCACCCAGGACCTCAAAACATGGCCTTATTTGGAAAGAGGGTCTTTGACAATGTAATTAATTAAGGATTTAAGCTGAAATTATCCTGGACTTAGGGTGGGCCCTAAAACCCATTACTGATGTCTTCACAAGAAGAGGAGAGGACACACAGGGGGAAGAAGGCCACGTGGAGACAGAGGCAGAGATTGGAGTTTTGCTGCCACACACCAAAGAACACCTGGGGCCACCAGGGGCTGAGAGAGGCAAGGAAGATTTCTTCCCTGGAGCCTTCAGAGGGAGCACGGCCCTGCTGACACCTTAATTGCAGGCTCCTAGCCTCCAGAACTGCGAGAGAATAAATCCTGTTGTTTTAAGCCACCCAGTTCGTGATACTTTGTTATAGCAGCCCTAGGAAACTAATACAGCATCTCACCCCGGTCCTTCCAGCCCCAGCAGCAATCAATGGCGGATCCCTGGCAGGAGGAATGCCATGGCTTGGGCTGGGGCCCAGTGGCCTCTGCCAAGCCTAGGAGGAGTGGGGGAGGAGATGGGCTGTAACTTTCAAATGACCCCTCTCCACCCACACTCCCCTGCTGAGCAGCCTGGGGAGAAAACCTGGCATCAGCTCCCCCAGCTTCCTACCATCAATAGCACGTCCTGCGCCCAGGGGGCCCTGCCCTCCAACTCCCCATGGCCTACCCTCGTCCTGTCCTGTGGCTGGGGAATTTTCCATCCCACCCCCAAGTCAAAGTCATTAGATTTAATCATTAACAGGGCGGGTGTTAATTAGCAGGGCAGGGTGATCATCCATGCTGCTGAGGACACAGCTGGACATCAAGAACAGCTGCTCAAACAAGGGTGGGAAGAGCTGAATCTGGCTGGAAAGAGGCAGGAGTGTCTGCCCCCAACTCTGGAAGCTTTGAAATCCCCATTTCTTCATCCCTGATTGTTCCAGAGTCAAAAGAAACATTTGCTAAGATGAATTCCTCCCTATTCGTGTCTATTTCTCAAGTGTTTAATGGGTGCCAGGCACTGAGCTAGGTTCTTTATGGACATTCCCTCCTTCCACCCCTCACTACAGTAACAGACAGGCCTGTTATTTACGAGTGAGGAAACTGCGGCTCAGAGGGGTTAAGTGACTTGCCCGAGATCACAGAGCTACTAAGTGGCAGAGCTGGGAACCCAAGCAGGGTGTTCCAGAGCCTAGGGCACCGTGCTGGAAGGAGCTGGCGGGGGAGGGAGTATGCATCCGAGCAGTCAGAGGTCATGCTGACCTTCCCCCTTCCTCGATGTGCCTCATTCGTATGCTTCCACTTTTTAAATAATTTATAATGGCTTAGTCATCAATTATAATTACTTAGTCATCCTGTTCCACACTGACCCCTACTAGTCTGTCAGATGCTAGTGGACAGAGACTGTACCTGTTTTGTGCTCCACTGATCCCCGGTGCTTAACATAATGCCTGGCGCATGTGACTACCCAATAAGCACTGGTTGGAAGAATAAATTCAACCTCTTAGGAAGCTCGGGGTGGAAGGGACTAGCTAGAGGCCAGCTGGGGAGTGGTCTGCTAGACTGGTGATGGTCATAGGGTTAAAAATGCATCTCATGAGGTCCTCTGGTCCATGCCCCTGCTTCAGTTCAGCCACTGCCCGGCCATAGCCACCAAATCTGGTGGGAAAGTGTTAACATGGGTTCTAGTCCTTGGGAGAGCTGCTTTCTCCCTCTTGGCCTCAGTTTCCCCTCTCAAGCTGGTTGGATTGGCTGATTTTTAAGTCTCTTTCTTGTGGTTCAAAAAAGAGGCAAAGCACTTTGGAAATGAGCATCTCCTCTGTTTGAATCACCAGCGCTGGACCCATTCCCGAGAGTGCCAGCTGCAGGAGGGTGCATCCCAAGCCTGGCAGGATTCCACGATGGGCTTCTTATCAGGCAAACCAGGACTTACTAGGACAGTCAGAGGAGGCTGGGCCTTCCAAGCCAGCCCCTGAGAGGCCACACATCTAGGCTAATGGTGCTGCTGGGGCCCACAAGAAGCTCTGGACACTTTGGCACAGAGGCCTTCTAGGTGGGCCTTGGGGTCCCCGGGGACACGGAGCATCCCTGCAGGGTGCCCACACCCCTGCTTCAGATCAGGTTCCGCTCCCACCTGGCCTCCTGCCTTCACGACATGGCCCCGAAAGACTCTCACTCGTTTCCAGAAGAGCCAAGCCACCCAAAGGACAGACATGTGCTCCCCATGAGGACTCACAGCATATGCCACCGGCTCTGAGATGATTCCAAGAGTTTCCAGAAATGCTGGAGAAACAGCAGCAAATTGGCATGAGCATACGGTCCCCAGGGGGACTGCTTGGACGGGCTCCTGCTCCTTTGGGTGGATGAAACCCGTCGGTAGCCTCCCCTCCTCGGAGCTGTGCAGGTGGAAAGTGTGTGCATCTTGTATTCAACACGCAGGAACGCACCCCTGCCCCTGAGCCAGGCCGGCAGAAATGCAAAGGTGGAGGTGAGGGCCCAGACTCCTGGGGTCTCATCCTGGTTCTGAGACTTCCTACCTATGAGACTGGAGCTCCCCACTCAGAATGCAAATTATTAGAACAGGAAGAAACCTGTGCAGTCCTCTGGCTCCCACTTTTTACAGGAGAGGAAACTGAGACCAGTGTGTGTGTGTGTGTGTGTGTGTGTGTGTGTGTGTGTGTGTGTTGGGGATGGGAGGGAGTGACCACCCCAGAGTGGCCCGGACAGTTGGAGAAATTGAACTCTGACCTCCCAAATACCAATCCAGACGGCCCATCCAGTATGACCTTTCTCCAGGACTCTGCCCTTGAAAAGCAAAATAAAGATCATACTACCTGCCCTCCTTCCTGGTGGGTTGTGAGGATTAGTGATAATGCATGAGAAGGCTGCGGGGGTGGGGAGGATAGATAAATAAAAGCAGAAAGTGCTGAGAGCAACAGGAGCAGCCTATTAACCCAGGGTCCGGCTCCGAGGGTCGGGGCAGGTGGGAGCTGTTAAGTGACTGCACCACTGAGTCACATCCCTGTAACCTTGAATATTTCATGGATCCAGAAGTGTACCATACAGAACAGCTACTGCTCCCCCGGCAGGGGCTGTGGCTGCAGCGGGGACGTCAACGCTTGCACACGCAAGCACACCTTGCACAGGCCCGTGCAAGCTGGGGGAAGGGGCTGGGAAAGGCGGGCTCCAACTCTTACTCATTCCAGGAAAGGCTCCAGGAGCAGGCATGGTGTGCTCTGCAACTCCCCGGCCCTGTGGGTGAGCAACCCACACCTTTTCCACCCACAAGCCCAACAGACACTCACTCAGCTCTTAGCATAAAAAAGTCAAAACGACATACTCACACCTTCACAGACAGACCCATGGCAGCTCACGTGGAGACCCCAGCACCAAAGGTTGCAAGCCAGTCACATGCCATCTCCCCGCTACCCATAAACGCTTTACCACCCACCCCCAGCCTCCTCCAGAAGCTAGTACCAAGAGCTGTCTCTCTTCCCTCTCCCTGCTCTCTCCTCCTCCGCTTCCACCCCAGCACCAGCTGCTCCTGGGACCCCTCTTTCCACGCAGTCCTCCATCAGCCATCTCTCCAAAGCCTGAGCTCTCTGGGCCCCTCTCTTGACCTACAGCTTTTGGAGAAGAGAGCTTGAGACTCTGGAGCTTGAGAAAGCAACATGAAGAATGTTATGAGACTTTGGGAGGAATTTCCATGGCCAGGCCGAATGTGAGAGGAAGAAGGGACTCTGGCCGAAACCGGTGTGGCTCAGTGGATAGAGCGTCGGCCTGCGGACTGGGGGGTCCCAGGTTCGGTTCCGGTCAGGGGCATGTGCCTTGGTTGTGGGCACATCCCCAGTGGGAGATGTGCAGGAGGCAGCTGATCGATGTTTCTCTCTCATCGATGTTTCTGGCTCTCTGTCTCTCTCCCTTCCTCTCTGTGGAAAATCAATGAAATATATTTAAAAAAAAAAAAAAAAAAGAAGGGACTCTGAAAGAGGCCTAGGCAAACTGGATGACTGAGGCGGGAGTGGAAGGTCTTATGAGAGCCTGGCAAGGTCTCTCTCCTAACTCCGCTGCCCTTCTAGGAGATAACGAGACCAGAAAAACAGCAGCTATTAATTTATTGAGGGCTCCATGTGCCAGATACCTTACCTCATAGGATACTCAACCCTAACAGGTAGGGACTCTTCTGCCCATTACACAAATGAGGAAATCGAGGCCCCAGAGATAAGGGTGTGGGAATTCAAGTTCCAGGGTCCTGATGGAAGGAGTAGGGAATAGACAAGTTATTTATTAAAGGACTAGAGGCCTGGTGCATGAAAATTCGTGCACTCAGCAGTGGGGGGCTGGGGAGGGCCCTCAGCCCAGCCTGTGCCCTCTTGCAGTCCAGGAGTACTCAGGGGATGTCTGACTGATGGCTTAGGCCCCCTCCCTGTGGGGAACTGGCCTAAGCAGCAGTCTGGCCTCCCTCTGTGGGAGGCTACCAGTGGGTGATCTGGGGACAGCACCGGCCGGCCCAAGCCCCCAGCCCCCATCGCCCTTCCGCCACCGCTGCTGAGGTAAAAGGATTAGCTGAAAGTGCCATCCCCTACCTCTGACCGCTGGCACCACCTGCTCATGGGCCCTGTCCACCCACAGACAGGACGTTCCACCTTTTGGTTGATTTGCATATTACACTTTTATTATATAGGATACTTTGGACCCTGCTCTGTGCATGTGTGCTTAGGAGGTGCGTGAGTGCAAAGGAAGTCAGAGCGAGCACCTGTATCTCCCATTCCATCTTTCTCTTGGCTTCTTGCCTCACACCCCCTCCCTCTGCTGTCACTTCTAGGGAGTGGGTAGCAATTGACCAGAAGAGGGGCTAAAGACTCCAATCAGCAGTTTCCTAGGCCAGTCCTGCTACATCAAAGAGAGAGCAAGGGAACCCTGCAAATGCAGACTGGGTGTAGGGGGTCCTGGAATCCAAATGACTGCAAAACAGAGCTAGTTACGGCAAATGGAGGTCTGGCTGGCCCTCTGGGCCCCTATATCCCCAGCACTGCCGTGAGAAAACCGAGCTGGGCCTGGCATGTGTGAAGTGATATGGCTGGTGGGCGGGGGGGGCGTACAGAGGAGGTTATTTTGGGAGGTAACATGGGAAGGGACCATGTGAAATCCAGGCCAAAAAAGGGCTGCCTGGGAGAAGAGGAAACTGAGGGTTAAGGCTGACCCTTTACAGGAGAGGCTGACCATGGGGTCCCCAGAGAAGCAGGCATGGATTGCATGGGACTTTCCAGTTGTTCATTTTAAAGCAAAAGGAACACATCTTTAGCCCTGGTCCCTGCTGGGACCTTCCCTTAGAATTCCCTGTCCCTTGTCCTCCCCACCCCAGTCCTTCTCTTCCCCCCTCCCCTCCTCCCCCCAGAATGTCCAGCCCTCCTCTCCCCAGTGTCCTGGCACCTCTTCTCTATCTATCCAGTGGCCCCCAGACCTGGCATAGCGCCCACAGATCCTATGAATATTCTGTCTCCTTTACTCTCTAGTATTGATTGACATCCTGGTCCTACATCAAACTAGTAAGTTCTTCACATAGTCTAACCCCATCCCTTCAGTTACAGCAGATTATTTCATATTCTGCCAATAGTGAAAGTGGAAACCCAGGCCATCTGTAAGCAAGCCACCCCACCAAGGAGTTTCCCTCTCCATTCACCAGCATCCTCTTCTTGCAGGCCTTTCACCTGCTTTTCCATCCCCATAATTTAGCAAGCAGAAACAGAATTCTGTTTCACAAGCACTCTTGGCTCACCACCCCCGTTACTCCTTCTGCTGAGTCCCAGATGGTCCTCTCTCCCTGGGCCCTGCACCCACTGCCAACAGCACTTGGAGAAGAGGCTCTGGTCTCTGGAGACCCTCTAAGGTGTTCAGTCTCCCTCCCTGCCACCCAGGGAGCACAGGACCTGTGCCCAGACCCACACCTGGGCTCCAAGTTTCCACCTCCGCCCTAATGTCTTCTCTCAGGGGAAAGTCCCTCTCCACGTCTGGCCTTAATCCTTCCTGCTGCATACCCAAATACCCTGTCCTGCTTTTCTTTAGGAGACAACCCCCTTTCTCATGAAAGGAAATGAAATCTTTCGCTTTTGCTGCCTCCTCTCATGGGCAGGGCCCCTCCACCTTCCCAGCCCTAAACC
>NW_005361075.1:28982-42562 GCF_000412655.1 Myotis brandtii
CCACCTGCACACGCGCCTGGGCTGTCCCCCAGGCCTGGCGCCGGCCACACCCCGCTCGCGCGCCCTCGGGGCGCAGCCACGACGGGGTTTAGGCTAGGGGCCTGGGGGAGGGAGGGGGCTGTGAGGGGCGGTGCGGAGCCAATAGGCGGTTGCAGATTCCCGCTGGACTGGGGCCAGGCTGGAGCTGAGAGGAGTGGAGCTGAGAGGGAGCGCGCCTGCCCAGCCCGGAGTCCCGCTGCCTTCCCTGCCACAGAGCGGGCCAGCGGCCACCGCCCAACCATGGAACCGGACAACAGCCCTCGGAAGATCCAGTCCACGGTCCCGCTGCTGGAGCCACACCTTGACCCCGAGGCGGCGGAGCAGGTGCGGAGCAGGGCGGGGCGGCAGGGGACTCGCCCAGCCAAGGACGAGGGACCCCAGGACTGTCTGATCCGAGATCCCTGCCTGATCCTCCCCGAACAGTGCGCCTCTAAGGGCGGATGCGCTCAGTTTGGGGGTCTCCCACCCCCTCCCCCACCGTGGGAGCCACACGTCCCTATCCTTGCTTCTTGGAGACGGACAGAAGGACGAGCGCCTCCCCTGCAAGCTCGTCCCCACCGGAGTCGCTCTCTGCCTCCCCAGCCCCGGGGGAGGGGGCTGCCTGAGGACACGACCCCTCTGGCCTTCGGCCTTCGCCAGTCTGGGGTCCTCCACCCAGCCAACCCCGCGGGTTTCTGAGCTCTGCGGGGGCGCTGCGCCAAAAGGTCCCCGCCACCGCTGGGGAGGGGTCCAGGGAGAGGGGGGTAATGGAGGGAGCCCTGTGCTCCTGCTGCATACCCAAATACCCTGTCCTGCTTTTCTTTAGGAGACAACCCCCTTTCTCATGAAAGGAAATGAAATCTTTCGCTTTTGCTGCCTCCTCTCATGGGCAGGGCCCCTCCACCTTCCCAGCCCTAAACCCTGCCAGGCTTGGAGAAGTTCTGGGTATCTGCTTGCCACACCCCTCCCTGCCCAGAACTCCGGGGACACCTGCACACGCGCCTGGGCTGTCCACCAGGACTGGCGCCGGCCACACCCCGCTCGCGCGCCCTCGGGGCGCAGCCACGACGGGGTTTAGGCTAGGGGCCTGGGGGAGGGAGGGGGCTGTGAGGGGCGGTGCGGAGCCAATAGGCGGTTGCAGATTCCCGCTGGACTGGGGCCAGGCTGGAGCTGAGAGGAGTGGAGCTGAGAGGGAGCGCGCCTGCCCAGCCCGGAGTCCCGCTGCCTTCCCTGCCACAGAGCGGGCCAGCGGCCACCGCCCAACCATGGAACCGGACAACAGCCCTCGGAAGATCCAGTTCAAGGTAACGCTGCTGGAACCGCACATTGACCCCAAAGCGGTGGAGCAGGTGCAGAGCAGGGCTGGGCGGCCAGGGACTCGCCCAGCCAAGGAGGAGGGACCCCAGGACTGTCTGATCCGAGATCCCTGCCTGGTCCTCCCCGAGAAGTGAGCCTCTAAGGGCGGATGCGCTCAGTTTGGGCATCTTCCACCCCCTCCCCCAGTAGGAACCACAAGTCCCTACCCTTGCTTCTTCAAGAAGGACAGAAGGACAAGCGCCTCCCCTGGAAGCTCATCCCCACCAGAGTTGCTCTCTGCCTCCCCAGCCTCGGGGTAGGGGGCTGCCTGAAGACAGGACCCCTCTGGCTTTCGCCAGTCTGGGGTCCTCCACCCAGCCAACCCCTTGGGTTTCTGAGCTCTGCGAGGGCGCCTCACTGAAGGGTCCCTGCCGCCACTGGGGAGGGGTCCCGGGAGAGGGGAGGTAATGGAGGGAGCCTGGTGCTGTGCGTATAGGAGTGGAAAGAAGAGCAATAGCTTGCCCAGTGCTCTCCAAAATAGGAGCTAGCCTACTGGATCCCAGAGAGTGAGAACGCGAAGGGCTGGGGAACACTGAGAGGGCTGGGGCTTTGGGGAGAGGGGTGGTCCCGTCTGCAGGCTGAGGCTCCCCTGGCTGCAAGTCTGGACACGTGGGTCCTTTTTTCCCAACTACTGCCCTTTGGAGCGGGGAGTGGGGGGTGGCGTGGAGAGAACGGCACTGGGAAGCCACAGGCAGGGGCTTTCGAGGGACTGGGGTTCAAGTTGAGCGACAGGCAGGGGAGAAGCACTGTGCTGGCCTTTGCTCGAGGGGTGGGAGTCCAGAGCCCGGCCCAGCCTCCTGGCCTGGCCTATATTTAGCTCTGAACAGCCTGGCAGAGGCAGCAGCAGCCTATGAGAATGTGTGAGCAAGTGTGTGTCTCAGGGACAGTGAGCGTGAGTGGAGAGGGTGACCACCCGTGGTCACTACTACAGCCTGTTTGCCAGATAATTGTTCATTTCTCCATCTCCTTTGTGTCCTCTGTCCATTTGCCTGGGCATCGCTCTTCCTAAAGAATATCCATTCCCACAAGGTCAGTTCCCTACTTCCCCCAACTGACTGCCAGGGCCCTGCTGGCCTCCCCACCTGAAAAAACACTGGCCTCTCAGGAGGGGCTGACAGAGTGTTCCTTCTGTTGATCCAGCTGGTTGGTAGAACAAGGTCTGGATGGGAAGGGGAAGGGAAGGTACACACTCTCTCCCTATAACTTCAGCTTCCCAAGTGTGGGTAGGGGTTAAGTCCCTGGGTCCCCATCCTCTCTCTGGTCTGGGGGAGCCGCATCTCCAGATCTCTGAGGTGGGACAGTAGAGGGAGGGACTGTGGGGAGACCTCCAAACACCTGAGGATGAGGAGGGTGAAGAGCCAGGAGCATGGGGAGTGTTCGCTGGGGTCAGGAGAAAGGCTATTGTGCCTGCAGGCAGGGGACTAGCAGAGATAACCTCAGAGCCAGGAAGAAAGGGCCCACGAGTGTGGAATGTGGGGGTTAGGGGTGAGGTTTCCAGCAGATATGCCTTCCATTGGCACAAACAGGTATCACTACGTGACACCTGCCTCAGTGTGGTGTTAGAGGAGGCAGGTGCAGTGTGTGTTGGGAGTTGAGGGGGAGGCCAGCTGGTTCGGGGATGTAGGGGCAGAGGAGAAGGATAAGGCCATGCTAAGGAGCCAGAGGGAAAATGAGAGCTGGGCCTTGAGCCTGCTTTTCTCTAATCTTCAGAAATCTGTCTGCCAAGCCTGAAATTTTACCTGCAGTCTAACCCCAACCCCTCCTGCTGTGTTATCCACGTGTGCAGGCAAAAAGCTCCAGGTTTGGCAGGAGCTCCTATCCCAGACTGACAAGGGAAGGCAAAAACGCTCCGAAGAACTGCATTAGAGAGCACAGGGTGGCAGGGGGTATGGGGTGCCCACAACTACCAGGTCGTTGGCATGAAAGGCTTGAAGATAAATCAGAGGCAAAGCCACAAAGTTTCCTTTAGAGCTAAGATTTGGGATGTGTGGAAGAAAGAAAAGAGCATAGTTCGGGTGTCTGGGAGGTGCTTCGGGAAGTCTGACTTTGTTCCCTCACCATTCTCAAGGACACTGAGTGCTTAGAAATCTTGTCCAAGGCAAGGAAATTGGCTCAGGAAGGGATCACAGAACCCTGCTGCCCTTTCAAGTCTCCCTCTCAGGTTCCCAACTCCCACTAATCCGCAC
The DNA here is from genome assembly GCF_000412655.1 of Myotis brandtii. Classification (NCBI taxonomy): domain Eukaryota; kingdom Metazoa; phylum Chordata; class Mammalia; order Chiroptera; family Vespertilionidae; genus Myotis; species Myotis brandtii. The sequence continues at coordinate 32,543 of NW_005361075.1, forward strand.
CCTCCCTCTCCCTGTCTCTTTCACAGCCAGCCCCCTCCCGCAGAGCAAGAGAGAACTGGAGAGGAGTCCCCTCCTAGGAGGAGGATGGCCCCCACCCACATACAGGAAGCACACATGCCTGCCTGCTGGCACCTGCACATTTGCACCAGGAACAGCTAGAGATGGGCTCAGCTAATGTTTGTGCGGTGCACGCATATATGCGGCGTGCACACACATGGGACTGGTAGTGCCAGGGCCCTTGAAATGTCACCAGAACAGAGGCCACTGGATTATCCTGAGAAACACTGCCCTACCTCAACACACCCCCACTCTGTGCATCCCATTTCTTCTTTGGGGAGAGTCTGCCTCTCAGACTGACACTGCCCCTCTTGCTGTGGCTGATACCCATTTGGGGGCATAGAGACGGGCAGGCATCTTACCACCTTCACCCCAATGGGAATAATACTAAATGGACACACAAAGATGGGGATTTGATCATTCAGTGTCCTCACCCTACTCTTCTTAGCTCTGAATAATTTTAGCCCCTCTCCCAGTCCCATTAGCCTTCCCTCCCTTCTGCTGTCCTGGAGGGAACTATAGGGACTCCAACCCCACCTTTACCCTCGCTTCCAAGCCCCTAAACCCTCCAAAGAAACGGAAAAAAAAAAAGGCCTGGTTGCTCCCAACTGCCCTCCCCTGCCAGCCTGGTCCCCCCCTAACTGCCCTCCCCACTCCAGCCTGATCACCCCCAGCCGCCCTCCCCTCCTGGCCTGATCTCCACTAACCGCATCTGCCTCGGCCCCGCCACCATGGCTTTGTCAACAACAATCAACTTTATTGGCAGCATGACAAAAGAGCAGCAACGGGAAAAGGGGCTCAGAAGCCCAGCAATCAGCTCTTATATGTTAACTAGAGGCCCGGTGCATGAAATTCGTGCACTGGGGGTGGGGGTCCCTCAGCCCAGCCTGCACCCTCTCCAATCTGGGACCCCTCGGGGATGTCTGACTGCCGGTTTAGGCCCGATCCCACACCCCTCTCACAATCCAGGACTTCTGGCTCCCAACTACTCACCTGCCTGCCTGCCTGATTGCCCCTAACCATTTCTGCCTGCCAGCCTGATCACCCCCTAACTGCTCCCCTGCCAGCCCGATTGCCCCCAACTGCCCTCCCCTGCCGGCCTGGTCGCCCCCAACTGCCCTCCTCTGCCAGCCCGGTCGCCCCTAACTGCCCTCCCCTAAAGGCCTGGTTGCTCCCAACTGCCCTCCCCTGCCAGCCTGGTCCCCCCCTAACTGCCCTCCCCACTCCAGCCTGATCACCCCCAGCCGCCCTCCCCTCCTGGCCTGATCTCCACTAACCGCATCTGCCTCGGCCCCGCCACCATGGCTTTGTCTGGAAGGACCTCCAGAAGGTCTCCCAGAAGGTCTTCCAGTCTAATTAGCATATTACCCTTTTATTAGTATAGATTTCTTAGAATGGGACCTGAAGCTCAGGATAAGACTTTTCAGCTGACCAGGGTCCTGCCTAGGACTGCTCATTTATATTTACCATGACAAGGATTTTCACAGACATATTTCCTCACAAACCAGAAAGGCAATGTGTCCAAGGATAGGGAAAACATTAGGAAGTGAGGAGCACAGGCCAGGGAAATGCACATTCAGACCTGCCTGTTCTGTGCTGTCCCCCCAGGCAGGGTGGGGATTGAGGGGTGTTCTCTACAGGTGCTGATCCACAAAGGGTTAATGTCTGCTTGGGGGGTGGGCTGGGAGACTGAGGGAAGAGCCTTGCACCTCCTGGGTTATTTCTGACCATTGATCCAGGATGGACGGAAAGACAGTGGGCCAGAGATCGATGTACTCGAGCAGATATAACTGCTGAGATGGATAGCTAGGGCCAGGACTGGGGGAGGGGGGACTCAGATACAGAAAAGGGGTAGGGGGATGCAGAAAGGCGGGGGGGTCTTTTGGGTCCCCAACAGAGAGGGATGAGCACAGGAAAGTCCACCCTGAGACAACGGGTTCTGTGTAACAATATTTTTTGAGGTGTGCTAACTGGCTGACCTGGATTACATTGCTGAGAGAGTGGTATTGGGTGGGGCTTTGATGCCTCCACATGTACTTGACCTCTTCCTTCAGATTCGGAGGCGTCGGCCCACCCCTGCTACGCTCGTGCTGACCAGTGACCAGTCATCCCCAGGTAACCCCAGGAATGGGTCGCTGAAGGGAGTGGGGGCTGCTGAAGACAGCTGGGTCCAGTGAGGGAAGATTGAGTGCTAGATAGAAGGGCAGGTCTGAGAAGTCAGAGATCTCCTCAATCCTGGAGGCAGAAAAGTGATGGCTGGATTAGCAGGAGGATTTCCTTTGCTCTGGGAAGATGGAGCAATGCTAGGAAGGGGAGAGAGAACACCTGGTTCCTAAGCCCTCGGGAATTGGGTGGTCAACTGAGTGCTGGTTGCTTCGCAACAGCCTTCCAGGTTTCTCCAGCAACTGAGATGCTGCTGCCCCCACCCCCAGAGGCTATGACAGCTGTGCGGGGGAGGGACCGCCTCCATCAGCTATCTTCACAGCCCCCAGAGGGGAAAGGGAAAGTTAGAAAAAGCTCAGGGAGCAGCTGGCATTCTGGTCACCAGTGTCCCCATCAAGGTCTGGGGAGAGAGCAAGGTCTCAGGGAATGTCATGGGGAGCTTGACAGGAGAGTGGAAGAGAGGTGGTCATGCTTATAAGCTAGCCAGGAATTCAGGATGCCTGAGTCTCCCCTTGCCTCCAACTAGTGAGAATGATTGCACCTTCCTGGCCCCTGCACGGGATCAATTTGCTTTCCAATGTTCCCTCGTATGCAGCAAAGGGACCACAAATCCTGGAACCTCCAGGTCTGATGCAAGGATGTAGACACAGATAAACCCATAGGGTCAAGGACAGGATTAGATGCAGGGGTAAAGCCAGCCAGCAGAGCAGGAGGAAGCTGGAAGGAGAAGGCCAGGGGCAGCCTCCAGGGCTAACTGCCTAGGGGCAGATGTGAGGGACACATCAGGAAGGAGGTGACTGCAGAGGCTCTTACCCTTGGAAGTCAGCTCCGTGGGGACTCTCTGATCTCCCATCCTCATCACTTTCTCCTTTCCCTGTTCCCCTCAGAGATAGATGAAGACCGGATCCCCAACCCCCTTCTCAAGGTGAGCTGGCCCCTCCCACTCAGCCCAGCCCAGGGAACCCACAGACTCATTAAGGGATTATTCCTCAGAACACTCCATCTGCAGAAACGTTGAGTTCCTCGTCCCTGTACCCCCCAAATGTGCATGTACACACACATCCCAACATGCCCCCCACACGGTCTCCTTGCTCGCCATTGTGGGGGCTGGAGAAGCAGGAATTTTCTTTCTCCACTTTCTGAAGTCCACACCTACCCCCAATTGCAATCCAAAAGCATGACAAGGCACAGGAGGCAGGTGAGAGAGCCGGCACCCACTGTGTTCTGTCCTTCACAGTCCACTTTGGCCATGTCTCCACGGCAACGGAAGAAGGTGACGAGGACCACACCTACAATGAAAGGTTTGGAAGATCCTTTCCATCTCTTTTTTTTTTCCCCATCACCATTTATCCCACATATATCCTCTTTCACCTCTGCCCACCCCCAATTCCTCCCATCTCTTTCTTCCCCTCTGTGCCTGAGATTGGGCAGTTGACCTAATGCCCCTTTGGAAAGAATCCTTGAGAAGTCATTAAGTCTGTATTATAGTGAGGTTGTTGCTACACAAACTGGAGTTGGCTTCCAGCTCTGTTTCCCAACTAGCTGAGTGGCCTTCTTAACCTACTGAGCCCCAAATACAACCTCACTACAGCAGTTAAGCTAAAGAAAATATGTGAACTCACCCTGTATAGGGTGTAACACATAGAAGTTACTCAAATTTTTTTCAATTATAGTTGACATTCAGTATTATTTTATACTAGAGGCCCGGTGCACAAAAATTTGTGCACTCGGGAGGGTCCCTCAGCCCGGCCTGTGCCCTCTCACAGTCTGGGACCCCTCGGGGGATGACCACCTGGTGGCTTAGGCCCGCTCCCCGGGGGATTGGGCCTAAGCTGGCAGTCAGACATCCCTCTGGCAGCCTGGGAGCCCTTGGGGGATGTCCACTTGCCAGCGGGGACCAGGCCTAGTTGAAGTCGGACATCATTAGCGCTGCTGAGGAGGCTGGAGAGGCTCCCACCACCACCACTGTACTGGCAGCCATCAGCCTGGCTTGTGGCTGAGCAGAGCCCCCCCTGTGGGAGCACACTGCCCACCAAGGGACGGCTCCTGCATTGAGCGTCTGCCCCCTGGTGGTCAGTGTGTGTCATAGTGACCAGTCATTCCCAGTCGCTCTGCTGTTAGGGTCAATTTGCATATTACCCTTTTATTATATAGGATAGAGGCCTGGTGCATGGGTGGGGGCCAGCTGGTTTGCCCTGAAGGGTGTCCCGGATCAGGGTGGGGGTCCCGCTGGGGTGCCTAGCCAGCGTGGGTGAGGGACTGAGGGCCGTTTTCAGAGTGGCCACACCCCCTTCAGGGTGGGGGTCCCCGCTGGGGTGCCTGGCCAGCCTGGGTGAGGGGCTGATGGCTGTTTGCAGGCTGGCCACAGCCCCCAGCCACCCAAGCTCCCAGTGGAGGCTGGCTGGAAGCAGGTATCTAGGAATTATTTAGCTTCTATAATGGAAACTTTGTTGCCTTTTGCAGAGGCCACAGCCGGCCAGAGCAGGCAGGAAGCTTGGCTTCCTCCATCGCCGGGGCAACCAAGCCTCCTGCTTGCTCCAGCTCCGTGGCTGCCGGCCGCCATCTTGGTTGGGTTAATTTGCATATAGTTGCCCTGATTGGCTGGTGGGCGTGGCTTGGGCATAGCAAAGGTATGGTCAATTAGCATCTTTGTCTTTTATTAGTGTAGATTGGTTTCAGGTATACAGCATAGCGGTTAAACATTTATATAATTTATGAAGTTATCCCCCCGATAATTTCAGTACCCACCTGGCACCATGCATAGTTATTACAATATTATTGACTATTTCCTATGCTGTATTTTACATCTCCGTGACTATTTTGTAACTATCAATTTGTACTTCTTTATCACTTCACCTTTTTCACCTGCCCTCCCCCCCAAATCCCCTCCCATTTGGCAACCATCACTTTATTCTCTGTATCTATGAGTCTGTTTCTGTTTTGTTTGTTCATTTATTTCTTTCAATTCCATATGTAAGTGAAATCATGTGATATTTGTCTTTATGTGACTTATTTCATTTAGTATAATATCCTTTAGGTCCACCCATGTTGTCACAAATGGTAAAATGTCATTCTTTTTTATGGCCAAGTAATGTTCCATTGTGTATTTGTACCACATCTTTATCTAATCATCTATTGCTGGGCACTTAAATTGCTTCTATATCTTGGCTATCCTATATAATAAAAGGGTAATATGCAAATTAACCCTAATGGTGGAACAACCAGTCGCTATGATGTGCACTGACCACCAGGGGGCAGATGCTCAATGCAGGAGCTGCTCCCTGGTGGTCAGTGCATTTCCACAGGGGGAGCACCACTCAGCCAGAAGCCGGCTCACGGGAGCCTCTCCCACCTCCGCAGCAGCACTAAGGATGTCTGACTGATGGCTTAGGCCTGCTCAGTGAGGGAGTGGGCCTAAGCCATCCGTCAGACATCCCCCAAGGGCTCCCGGGCTGCCAGAGGGATGTCTGACTGCCAGCTTAGGCCCAAACCCCTGGGGAGCAGGCCTAAGCCAGCAGGTGGACATCCCCCAAGGAGCCCCAGCCTGCCAGAGGGATGTCTGACTGCCAGCTTAGGCCCAAACCCCTGGGGAGCAGGCCTAAGCCAGCAGGTGGACATCCCCCAAGGAGCCCCAGCCTGCCAGAGGGATGTCTGACTGCCAGCTTAGATCCATCCCCTGGGGAGCAGGCCTAAGCTGGTAAGTGGACATCCCCAGGGGGCCCCAGACTGCGAGAGGGCACAGGCCGGGCTGAGGAACCCCCCCCCCCACCCAGCAAGTGCACAAATTTTCGTGCACCGAGCCTCTAGTTGTAAATAATGGTGCAATGAACAAAGGGGTGCCTATATCTTTCAAATTAGTGTTTTAGATTTCTTCAGATAGGTACCCAAAAATAAAATCTCTGGGTTGTAAGACAGTTTCACATTTAATTTTTTGAGGACCCTTCATACTGTTTTCCACGGTGGCTGCACTAATCTACATTCCCACCAACAGTGCAAGAGGGTTCTCTTTTCTCCACATCCTCACCAACACTCATTGTTGGTTGATTTATTGATGATAGCTATTCTGACAGGTGTGAGGTGATATTTCATTGTGGTTTTAATTTGCATTTTTCTGATTATTAGTGACATTGAGCATCTTCTCATGTATCTATTTGCATCTGTATGTCCTCTTTGAAGAAATGTCTATCACGTCCTCTGCCCATTTTTTAATTGGATTGTTTGGGGGTTGTTTTTGGTGTTGAGTTGTATGAGTTCTTTGTAAATTTTGGATAATAACCCCTTATCGGATGTATCATCGGTAAATATCTTCTCACATTCAGCAGGTTGTCTTTTCATTTTGTTGATAGTTTCCTTTGCTGTACTGAAACTTTTTAGTTTGTAGTCCCGTTTGTTTGTTTTTTCTTTTGTTTCTCTTGCCTAAGTAGATATATCTGAATATATATATTACTAAGAGCAATGTTAGAGAGTTTATGCCTATGTTTTCTTCTAGTTTTGTGGTTTTGGGTCTTACATTTAAGTCTTTGATCTATTTTGAGTTTATTATTTTATATGGTGTAAGAAGGTGATCTAGTTTTGTGGGGGGGGTTTGTTTTGGGGGGGGTGCATGTATCTGTCCAGTTTTCCCAGCATCATTTATTGAATAGACTAGTTTTACCCCACTGTGTGTTCTTGCCCCCTTTGTCATATATTTATTGACCATATAGGTGTGAGTTTATTTCTGGCCTCTCTATTCTTTTCCATTGGTCTGTGTGTCTCTTTTTATGCCAGCACCATGTTGTTTTGATTTCAAATATTTTTTACTCTAACTTGAGTCTTTTCTCCTGCCCCCAAGGGAGACCAAGTATCCCAACAAGTTAGAGCCTTTTGTTCTTAAAGGCTCTTCCCTACACCTTTCTTATTGTTTTTTAAAAAAATGTTTTTATTGATTTGAGAGAGAGAGGAAGGGATAGGGAGAAAGAGAGAGAGAAACATCAATGTAAGAAAGAAACATCGATCGGTTGCCCCCCATACGCACCCCGACTGGAGATAAAACTTGCAGCCAGGGTATGTGCACTGACTGACCTGGAATTGAACCAGCAGCCTTTCGGAACAACGCTCAACCAACTGAGCCACACCGGCCAGGGCACCTTTCTTACCTTTGAAGGAAATATGTCTTATTGTCTAGCTTTAGTCCCTCCTAATTGCCTAGCGAATGTCCCTCCTTGTTCAGATCTCGGGGCATGGCAGTGTGTGATGGCCATTTAGCGTGGTTGTTGAAGTTGAGTGTTCACAGAGGAGGCTCTGGGCAGTCATGTCCAATGTTCCCTCCCTTTCTCTGCATCCCCAGAGCTTCAGATGATGGTTGAACATCACCTGGGGCAACAGCAGCAGGGAGAGAAGCCTGAGGGAGCCGCTGAGAGCAAAGAGACCCAGGAGACCTGCCCACCTGAGACCACAGACACAGAAGCGGAGTCAAGACTGGGTGCCTCTGGGAAAGCACAAAGTATGTTCCAGCCCAGGAGGAGGCAACCTATTGTGGGGAGGAGTCTAGGAGTAGCCAGAAACTATCTTCAGAATATGGATATATCTGCACGTATTGCATGTATTTGCATCTCTTCACCTTTCCTTACCAAATGACCCCAACCCTTCCCAACTGGCCATCAGAGCTCCCTGTTGTGGCTGAATGTGGGGAGCCCATCATAATGGGAACAGCATTCATAGGCTAGAGTCCCAGCTCTGCCCCTTTCCCAGCCCAGAGGCCTCGAGCAACTTAACCTCAGTCTATAAAATGATAATGATGGTGCCTGATTCACTGGTAGTTTGTGAAAATTAAATGAACCCGCCCGGTAACTGGCACATACAAAGCATGCAATAAGTGGAAATTGCTGGGGGTACTGTTAATACATGTCCATAGTCCCTTATCCCAATTATTCCAGAAGTCAGAATTTTTCCAATTTTATGAAGGTGATACAGTATGTATACTGTATATTATATAGTATCCCCAGGAGCACACCCTGTAATCAAACACATTAATATTTCTACAGTGAAATGAACTGTCCCACTAAGTGGGATAAGTAGACTATAAATAGCTTCATATCAGTTCAGGTCAGATTTAGCCACACATTGAGATTATACCCAAATTTGAAAACTTTTTTGGAGGGTTTTTTTCTTTTCTTTTTTTTATTTTTGGGAAAAAAAATTTAAACATAGTGATTCTATAGTAGGAATTGTAATCAGAGAAAACCCTGTTGGTCTTGGCCGATTGCCCCAGCTTGGTCTTGGCTCCTCTCGGGTCATTGGAGTATGGGGTGGGTTGAGCACTGCCCTCTCTACCAGCCCTCATGAATACCACCTCTCCTCCCACCCTCATTTTCCCTCCTTAGAGCTTGCAGAATCCACCCCAAAAACTCAGGAGAGGGGCAGTGAGAAACCCAGCACAGAAGAACTCTCAACCCATATATCACCACTGGGTTCCCAGGGAGCCAACTCGGTAAGCTGCCAAGGCTGGGCTGTGGGTCTATAGGAGAGCAACTGTGTGGAGGAAGGCGGGGGCTAAGATCTGGACTCAGGGAAGGGGGAACAGAGCACCATCTTTAGTCCCTGAAGAGCTAGTCTCTATGGCAAGAGAATGGACAAATGAGAAGCTGCAGCAGAAGGGACTGAGGTTAGACTCTGAGTTAGGACTTCCAGCTCCTGGAATAGGTGATGGAAATAGACCATGGGTTTTCTGATAAAGGGCATTTGGAACCCTCAGCTGTCCAGGCTGATGAGCAGTGGACCTGCCTGGAGTGGAGGCATTGATGGAATAACCCCCTGAGCTGCGATGTTACAGTCCTCCCTCCCCTGCATAGCCTGGACAAGGGGCAGGAACTGGTGTCAGACATCAGAAATTAGATACTTGACTAATAGGATGGTTGGGCAGACCAGCTCGGGAGGGGGCCTCTCACTCACCCTTTCTTTCTGCCCCCTTTCCCCACAGCAGGTCTGAGAGTGAAGAGAGATCCTGGGTACAAGCCTGCAGCTGGGAGTGCGTGGACACTGGATTTGTTTCTTATTTCTTCACTTTGGGGAAAATCTCTTCTTTTTAAAAAGTGATAAATTTGGTGTTAGATCCTTGGTATTTCCCTTCTTTCCCGACTTGGAGAATCTTTTCCCTCTCCCCTCTTGTCCTGCCCTCTCTACCCTGTGCCCAGTTGCAAATGGGCAGGAGACTTGAGAAGGGGGTTCTTCTCCATCCCTGCCTTACTTGCTGCGGGAAGAGGAATGGGGGTCAGATAGATGGGAAGACTAAATTCCAGGGTACCAAGAGGAAAGAATGACCCCAGGTTCTCTTTTCCTATTGAAGAAGGGATATCGCCACCTGGCGGGCTTCCCTGCAGCTGCGAGCCTTGGAGCTCTAAGGCCAGCCTAACTGTGACTTTGTGTGAGCATCATCTGCTGGACAAAATGGGGAACTGCAGCCTGGCGCGGCCCGTGGGAAAGAGTGGGTGGTGTGTTGTGTGGATGCCTCCTCGCCTGCCCTCCAAGCTTCGGTGATTCCCAAACTTCCACCTGTGAGGAGACCACCACCCCTATTCCAACCTATTAGCAAAGGTGTATTGAGAATACGGTGGCTATTATCTAAGAGGCCCTTGCTGGGAATTGGGAAGGTCACTCTGCCCCTTGTCCTAGACACCAAGGGGCCAGGGTAAAAGACAAAAGCTGAGCATAGGTGAGGAAACTTCCTCAGACCCCAAAGCCAGGCCTCTCCTGCCCACTGCTTTTGATTTTTTCAGGTAGTGGAGGGGAGAAGGAAAGAAGGAAGGAAGGAAAGAAGGAAGG
>NW_005361075.1:42665-50434 GCF_000412655.1 Myotis brandtii
AGGAAGGAAGAAGGAAGGAAGGAAGGAAGGAAGGAAGGAAGGAAGGAAGGAAGGAAGGAAAGATTTGTCCCTCCTTAAGGAGCAGTTTAATGGAGAGAGAAAGAACCTCAGACGTGTAAGGTCCCACTTCTGCCCTCCCTACTGTGTGCCCTCAGGCAACATCTCACCTTTCTGGGCCTCAGCTTGCCCACTATATATACATATCAGATAGAACACCGACTGCACCGGATTTTATCAAGCTTAAAGGGACAGTGTACCTGAAGATGCATGGTGGACTTCCACCCAGTGAACACCAAACACAGCCAAGCCTGGTCTCCCTTCTTTATTGATCTCTGACTATATAGCAGGGTTCTGGGAGACCGAGGGCAGGGATGAGTCACATGCGTTTCTACCCTACTTGGGGTGGGGTAGGGGGGACAGGTGGCAGGGTGGCAGGTCTAAGAGACCATGGATATGGACTTCACATGAACAGGGCCCACTGTACAGATGCATGATTGATATTTACGAGAAAGAAGGGCAGTCACCTGGACTTGGGCCTTTCCTGGGACAAGGTGGGGTGAGAGGAACCTGAGGAGAGGAAGGGACAGGGGGCCTGGGGGGCTCTCTTCAGAGGGCATTACAGCAGTACCCTGAGCCCCTCCCCATCTGCCTTCCTCCCACCCCTCCCCACTGTCACAGAGGAGGGGCCTCTTGGTGCCCACAGCTGGGCCAGTGCTGGAATGGAGAAGGGGAGGGATCCTCTGGTGGTAACACAGTATTACTGGATTATACCTCACCCCCATCATGCACCCTTGACCCTGACCCAGCTGGTCTCTCCTGCCTGTGCTCGTAAGATGCATCCTGAAGGTGCTTTGCTGAGGAGACTCAAAGCACGTTACAGACATTGGTCGGATGGGAGCCTCCAGCCCAGGGGAGAGGAAGGAGGCAAAGGGCTCAGGCATCAGCCAGGGCAGGTTCCATGTCCCAGGCCCAGACCAGTCCCAAGCTCTTAAGGACCCCAGGAAAGACCTGCTCTCAGCCCCTGGTCCTCTTCTCCAGTTGCCATGACGAATGGGAGGAGGGAAGAAGTAAGGGGTCGAGCTGGGGATGGGGCTGAAGCAGTGCAGGTCTGGGGTAAAGAGGCTGCCCACCCCCCATTCCCAGGCCCTAAAATGATACCATGCCCTGAAGAAGCCCACTCCCCTCCCCACGCATAGGGCTCTGAAACCCCCCAGCTTTCTCTCCTGTTCCAGCCCCTCCCAGGGTAGGAAAAGGGGACCCAGACCTTCCAGCTAAGATCTGGGGTGGGGGGCTGAGGGAACCCCCAAAATTTATTGCTTAGAAACTTGGAGGCAAAAAGGATGGGGGAGGGTCCAGGGGGCTGGCATCTCTGACCCTCCCCCCAAACCCTGGGGAGCCTGCAGGAAGCTCCCCTTCCCCAGACATCCATCTGGCCACGGGGGAGTCCAGAGGCAGGGGGATGGGCACAGTGACCATTGGGAGCCTGAAGTTCCCCAGTCTTGCTGCCGGGAGATTAAAGTATGGCCCAGTGGGTGTCGGGTGGGGAGGGGCCCTTCCCCAACCCCACATTCTCTGGCATTTGGCCTTCAGGTGGGTTGTCTCTTCCTCAACCTTCATGCTCCCTTGGAGCAGATGGGGGAGCTAGTCCCGATGGATGGTGCTGATGACATCTAACACTGGGACTCAATGAGGACCTGGGGAAAGAGGGGAAGTTTCAGTGCTCGGAGCTTTGCCTTTATTTCCAGCCTGACTTACCTTCTCCAAGTCCCGCCCAGATCCCCACTCGGTCCCACAAATAATTGTGCAAAAAAATGCCTTGCAGAAGGGTACTCAGCCAAGGTGTGAGCAGGAGCTGCAATCGAAGTCGTGCCAACCGCCCTCACAGAGCCTGTGCCCCGGCTGGTTCCTTTTCCCGAGCCCTCACAAAGGTGCTACATGGATGGCTCTAGCCTTGCTCAGGCCCCACCCTGCTCTGAAGAGCTACCTGCTTTCCAAATGCAGGGACTGGGACAGAAGAGCTGGGAGGATTTCCTGGCTTCACATTCACGCCCTGACTCAGTTCTATGTGTTCACTTCCATCACTCTCCTGCCTGGAAGGAGGGAGGGAGAACCTCACATCCATTGAACCCCAGAGATGACTCTTCAAAATGCCATGTTGGACACCCAGCTCTCCCTACTCTCCGCCCAACATCAAGACCCTCCCACTCCACCATGACAGGCTCACCTGGGCCAGCCCCAGGCTAGTCCAGATTCCCATTCTGGTTGTGTTCATCTTGGGCAGGGGAGGGCGGGGCCTCCTCCTCACAGGGGGACAGCTCGTCAATGGACATCTGGTTGGTGATGCCTGCAGAGGGGCATGAAGGAAGCTGAGACCAGACCAAGAAGTAGTTTTCCCCAGAACCAAGGAGTATGTGGAGAAAAGTAAGAGATTCTCATGCATCCTCCTATCTTCAACCCCCGGCCACTTGTGGAGAGCCTCTCGGGCCTTCAGATTGCTAATCACAATCTCAACTCCCACATACAGGAAAAGTCTCCCAGCCGGGGCCACCAAGTGACCCTAATCTACAGGAGCACCACTCACAGGCCGCAATGTGCATAAGGCCCCTTGGTTGTGGAATATGGTTGTCCCTGTTCTCTCTCCAGTTCTCATTCTAGAACAGTTCAGGCCAATTATCTGGTCAGTCTTTCCTGTAATCTAACTGTAGTCTGATCAGCTCTATTCCCAACTCGGAGTCAACGGCTACTCCAAGGGCTTGAGGAAAATGGACCTGCTACTACTCCGTTAGCCACCTCCTCCCACGGCTTCATGCCCACAATGGTACCCACCACTTGCTGCCTGTTCCTTCCATTTCTGCTTGTTCTCCTGAATGTATTTGGTCCAGGTGGAGCGGAAGCTGATCACATCAGGGTTAGGGTCTCCTACTTCCACATCTAGAGAAGGCTGGCGCCACTGAAAACTAGAAGCAGCACCCCCCCACCAACTTCAGAGGTGGGACCCAGCCCATTCCAGAACCACCTTCACAGCCCTCAGAGGGGAGGGGATGGAAGACCAGCAGGAGGCTTAAGGAGCCTCCATCTTCTCCTCTTCCCTCTGCTAGGTACCTTCCAAGTCCCTGTCCCCCTCCTCCCAGATTTCACCCCTCCCTCTCCACACCTTCTCTCTTACTAGAAGGAAAATAAAAACAAGATTGGCAGAAAGACAATAAACAGAGCTAATGGAAGAGACGAAAATATGGTGGAGGGAATACAGGTGCAAGCACATGCGTTTGGTCACATGGCCCCATCCTTCCGCCCCTGTGTGTGACACACAGCACAGCGGCTCTCCTGTTTGGAGTAGCCTGCTCCTTCACCACCCCTCCCGTGGGTGTGCCTCCTCCCTGGGGGTCCGCCCTCTGTGAGTCTGACTCCCTTCTCCCAGAACCAGGAGGCCGGGCTACCCCAGTCATCCTCACCTGGGCTGGTTTTTAGACTTGGAGTCCTCATCCACTAAGGGCTGGACACTCTTCTCAGCCACATCGGTCAGCACAGAGAATGTGGGCTCCACAATGAAGTCGATGAAACCTGCAGTGCAGAGGGTAACACCATGACGATGTCTTACCTGGAGGGCTGGGTAGTGCATGTGGCCAGCATGGCTGTGACCCTTGTCTGCATGTAAAACAGAGTAACCTATGGCTGAAAAGTTCCCAATGAAGGCAGCCTTTGGGATGATGCATTTGTAACCTCAGAGCACTCCTCCCCACCATTGCACGCCCCTGGCCTTCCACCCAGGACCCCATGCCCTAGCACAGCAGGCTTGCCTCTATGGGAAGAATGGCTTTGAGGTTGGGGACGTGGGGAAGTCCTGGCCCAGGCCCCACACAGCATTCTTTCCGCTTTGCAATCCTCTCCTCCCTGCGAGATAGGATACTCACCAATCTGGGACTGTGCCACGAGAGTGGAAGTGCGATCACACAGCGGAGAGAAGGGCAGACCCAGCTCTGCCTCCTTGTCACCCTGGGGGAGAGGACGGGTGGGAAAGCTGGAGCGGACACCTCAGACTACCAGACCCAGGGTGAAGCTGGGGTGGTAGGAGGTTGTTGTGGTAGAAAAGGAATGTCCCCCAGGCACTCAGAGTGGACTTGGAAGGTACCTAGCAGAGGGAAGAGGAGAAGATGGAGGCTCCCTGAGCCTCCTGCTGGTCTTCCATCCCCTCCACTCTGAGTGCCTGTGACCTGGAAATGAGTGATAGGCAAACGGGATGCACCTCTCATCAACCACTGTTCAGCTCTTAGGAACCACTGTTCAGCTCTTAGGACGATGACAGTTTATCCCCCCGGTTTGGGGTCAGGTCAGGAGCTGCAGGTTGCTAAATGAAGGTCTGGAGTGGGAGTATGGAAAACCAAGCGAGAGAAGGCCCATGGGCAGGGCGTGGGCAAGGATGCCATGGTACCTGGCGGAAGAATTCCTCCATGAGAGCCTTGGTCCAGCGGCTGTGAACTGACCACTGCTTGGTCGGATGGCTGATGTCTGCAGCATGGAGCAGTAGAGACAGGGCCTTGGACTTGTCAATCCTGGTCAAGGCAGATGGCGAGAGAAGGGAGACTGGGCTTTTAGGAAAAGGAAATGTGGACCATTCCTAACTCCCCATCACATGCCCTCTCTCAGGTCCTCTCAGGTAACTTCAAACACTCTTCTAAGGATACACACAAGCAAGCAAGCAAGCAAGCAAGCGCGCGCGCGCGCACACACACACACACACACACACACACACACACACACACACAGCAAGCAGCCCAGGCTCTTAGAAGCAGAGGTCTGGATTCAATCCTCACTACACCTATCACACACTAGCTGTGTGACACAGAGCAAGTTACTTAAATTTGCTGTATTTCATTTTCCTCAATCCTAAGTGGAAATAATAGCAGAATCGGCTACATAGAATTGTTCTGAGAATTAAATGGCATGCTATATAAAAGTATTTAGAAAAGTGTCTGGCACATAGTGAGTACTCAGTAGATGTTATCTATAATAATAATTATTATTATTATTTTCTAACAATGATATGCTCTGACACAGCACATTCTCCCACACGTAGGCACACTAACACACACCTTCAGGACACACACATAGTTCGTTCTTACACACATTTAGCAACTCCCACACATTTAGATACTCCCACTTTTAAGCAACAGTGGATGTAATTATGGCCTTTATTCTGTGTTTTTGTCTTTTACCTCACATGACTCTCTCAGTAGCCTGCTTATAGTAGGAACTGGTGGCAAGCTGTTGAGGAGGGAGGCATATCATTTTCACATTTCACAGATAAGGGAATGAGTCCAGAAGGATTGAATGATTTTCCCAGCATTCCAGAGTAAGTCTGTCCTGAAGCTGAGATGATAATGCCCATCTCAGACTCCCAGTATACGAGCTGCCTAGACTGTACCTAAACCCAGGGCCATGTGCACACACATGTCACACACACACACACACACACACACACACACACACACAGATACACTCAGCTATCTGGAGCCAGGAGAGCTTCTACATCCAGGTAAAGACTTGGCACACCAATCACCCATGTGTATGCCCCCCGATTCACACACCCCTTGCTCTGGCCTAGCCCCGGCCACACCCCACCAGATGCCACCTCTCCAGCTGCTGCAAGGCTGTCTTCATGGACTTCACTTGCTGGAAATGGCAAGACATGTCTGTGGCCAAGACCATCTCAATGACCAGGGCCCGCAGCTCCCTGAATGGACAGAACCAGAAGAGCGATTAGCCCCACAGCACTGGTGGCAGGAGGTCTAGGTAGTAGAGAGAGAGGGTTGGGTGAGGGGGTCTTGTAGGGATGCCCACTCCTGGCTTCTGCTCACACAAACTCATCCTTGGTGAGGTTGATGAAAATGTTCATCTCGTCGTCCTGCATCATTCGGAAGACAGAGCTGATGTGGTGATTCTCCAGCACTGAGCGGTCATTGTACAGGATGGCACATTCTGACCTGCAAAGCCAAAGGTCATCATGGTCAGCCCCCTGTTAAATGGAAATTCTGGCAGCCTCCCCACTTCCATTCGGCCCCTCCTGCCCTGCCACACCCCGCCCCTCACTTAGTCTGGATGTGGAAGCTGTTGGTAGTGCCTGTGTGCTCATAGTCATGGATGGCTGCTGCAAAGATGATGGCCAAGACTTCAATCTCTGACAGGCAGTGCTGGGAGAAAGAGACAGAGGATGGGAGGGGGCCAACCCTCTCTGAGTCACTGCCCCCAAATCTCCACATACAGGCTAGACCGCTCACACCACCCTTCCATTCTTCAAGGCCAGCTGTTGGGCTAATGCAGCCAGGTTTCTCAGCTCCTGGAATGACCAAAGACCCTCCTCCATTCCCACCTGCAACATTCCCACTGCATCCCAGCACACATCCCGTGAAATTATGGTGCACCCGGGAATTCTGTAGAGTAAGTCCGATTTGACTCTGAAAACTGTGATGCCAAAGGAGGAACCAAAGAGAGAAGGAGGGAAATGGGAGTATACACCCCAGTTATGCAGTCATAAAGCCCTAAGTCACAGCAGGGTGATCTCTAGGGCACCTACCACCATCCCTGTGCGGAGCAAGAAGCAGTGGACTGTCTGAGTAACATCAGCTGCGTGGATCTGGTTGTGGTAAGGGTTCTTGTATTTCCCATAGCCTGTCTCCAAAGCATCCAGGAAAGTCATCAAAAACACAGTGGGAATCTGCAGCAGGAGGGAGGAAATAGAGCTGCGTGGAGGATCTGCAGGAATGGCAGGAGGCCCAGGTCTGAGATCAGCAATGCCATTTTTCTGTAGAAGGCAGTGTGGCACAGGGAGAGCACTGGCTCAGCAGTCAGGTGAACCTAGGCTCACATCCTGGCTCTACCACCTGCTGGCTACGCGACCTTGAGCAAGTCACATGCCTCTCTGTGCCTCAGAGACTAAATTGCGGAATGAAGATACCACCTCCCCCCTTGAATTTAATGAGATAAGTACAAGGCACTTAGGAAGTGCTCTCTAAAGAGTAACTACAATTATTATTATTTCCCTGGAGATTTTTTTTTAAAAGGAAAGACAGTTTCCCTCCTACCTTTCAACCACCCACCCCAACCCAATCTAATACCATGGATAAGGGCTCAGAAGCAGGGTAAACAATAGGATGATATAGAGAGGACCCTTCCAGCCAGATGTAGATTACCCCCTCCTCTGAAAGCCTCCCCCCACCCAGACACACACAAGCTAAGCAATTCTGTCTCTGTCCAGCATATGCCCTTGGGGTGTGCCTGCCTCCTTCAAAGGCTCAAGGATCCTAGAGGGCAGGGCTGGTATCTGCACCTGTCCCTGGATCTCCTGAGGCAAGGAGGAGAGCAAGGTTCAGGACCTGAGGAAGCTTCTGTAGAGATGAGTGAAAGTGACTAGACACAGAGGATGTGCCACTCATCAATCAGACCCTAATGTCTCCCACCCCTACCCCTGGAGGGCTGTGTCCCAAATTTAGGGAATTTTAAAGGGCTGTTTCCATGACAACTGCCCTTACTGTTTCATTGCCATGGTGTCCCTGGAGAAAAGGGAAGGGAAAGAGGGAAGGGAAGGGACAGGAAGGGAAAGAAGGAAGGGAAGGGAAGAGAAGGGGGAGGGGGAGTGAGAGGGGAAGGGGAGGGAAGAGTAAGGGGGAGGAGGAGGAGGAGGGGGTAGGAAAGGGTGAGGGGGAGAGGGAAAGGGAAGGGGAAGGGAAGAGAAGGAGAATGGGGAGGGGAGGGGAAGGGAAGGGGGAGGGGAG